>NW_017208043.1:0-4127 GCF_001704415.2 Capra hircus | reverse complement strand
GGAGAGCAACAGGCTCCCAGGGCCCCTGGCTGGGGTTTTCAGCCCGCACACACGGAGGCTGATTCCTTGGGTGCCCAGAAAGTGTATGACAGACGTAGGTTCCCTAGCACTCTCCTCCCCAGCAGAGACATGTGCAGGTGTTTGGGGCCTGATCCTGCGTGTCTGGGTTCCTGCCCACAGCCCCAACTCAGGGAAGCCAGCCCTGAGGCAAGACCTGCTGAGGAGCCCTGCGCCCCCGCCTGATAGGCGAGTGCACAGCCAGCAGGGAAGCGAGCCTCCTCGGGAAGAGGAGGCAGCAAAGTCCCCGTCAAGCTGAAACCCTGCTTCCACGAAGCTAAGTGCGACTCCAGTACGGCAGATCTCTAGCTCTGTTCAGAGGCCCGATCTGGCAGAGTTCCTGGCACCAAAGATGCTCTGCCATAGGCGAGCCTTGCGCAGACTTGCCTTGCTTTAAGGCTCCCTCCCCAGGAAGGAGCAGGCTGTGTGAGGCTCGGAAACGCCACTGGCGCCTTCCTGGCTTCAGCTCTACCCCTGCCTTGCCTTTGCACTTAGGTCCCAAGCGTCCTTGAGGAGGGCTTAGGGGCTGGTGGGTTGCACACTGCCAAGGGCTCCAGCAGTGAAAGCTCTGTCAGAGGGAAGCGAAGGGCAACAGCAGGGCTCCTTCAGCGGTTCCTTGGCCGCCCAGACAAAGCTCCGCACGGAGAGCACCAGGTTCCAAGGGCCCCTGGCTGGGTTTTGCATCCCCACACTCCCAGAGGCTGACTCCGTGGGTGCCTAGAAAGTGTGTGAGAGACGTAGGTTCCCTAGCACTCTCCTCCCCAGCAGAGACATGTGCAGGTGGTTGGGGCCTTATCCTGCGTGTCTGGGTTCCCGCCCACAGCCTCAACTCAGGGGAAGCAGCCCCTGAGGCAAGACCTGCTGGAGGAGCCCTGCGCGCCCGGCCTGATAGGCGAGAGCACAGCCAGCAGTGTAGCGAGCCTCCTCGGAGAAGAGGAGGCAGCCGAGCCCAGTCAAGAGGAAAGCCCTGCTTGCACGGAGCTAAGTGGGCCTCCAGTACGGCAGAGCTCTAGCTCTGCTCAGAGCCCCGATCTGGCAGAGTTTCTGGCGCGAGGCTGCTCGGCCGGGGCTCGCCTTGCCCAGACTTGCCTTGCTTTTAGGCTCCTCCCCAGGAAGGAGCTGTCTGAGCGAGCCTGGGAGACGCCACTGGTGCCTTCCTTGCCTCAGCTCCAATCCTGCCTTGCCTTTGCACATAGGTGCCAGGCGTCGTTGGGGAGGGCTTAGGGGGTGGTGGGTTGCACACTGCCAAGGGCTTCAGCAGTGAGAGCTCTGTCAGAGGGAAGGGAAGGGCAACTGCAGGGCTCCTCCAGCGGTTTCTAGCCGCCTAGAATCAGCGCCGCACCGAGAGCACCAGGCTCCCAGGGCCCCTGGCTGGGGTTTTCAGCCCCGCACACCACGGAGGCTGATTCCTTGGGTGCCCAGAAAGTGTATGACAGACGTAGGTTCCCTAGCACTCTCCTCCCCAGCAGAGACATGTGCAGGTGTTGGGGCCTGATCCTGCGTGTCTGGGTTTCCTGCCCACAGCCCCAACTCAGGGGAAGCAGCCCCTGAGGCAAGACCTGCTGGAGGAGCCCTGCGCCCCCGCCTGATAGGCGAGTGCACAGCCAGCAGGGAAGCGAGCCTCCTCGGGGGAAGAGGAGGCAGCCCAGCCCCGTCAAGTTGAAAGCCCTGCTTGCACGGAGCTAAGTGCGCCTCCAGTACGGCAGAGCTCTAGCTCTGTTCAGAGGCCCGCGATCTGGCAGAGTTCCTGGCGCGAGGCCTGCTCTGCCGGGGCTAGCCTTGCGCAGACTTGCCTTGCTTTTAGGCTGCCTCTCCAGGAAGGAGCAGGCAGCAGAGCCTGGGAGTCGCCACTGGCGCCTTTCTTGCCTCAGCTCCAATCCTGCCTTGCCTTTGCACTTAGGTCCCAGTCCTTTAAGGAGGCTTAGGGCTGGTGGGTTGCACACTGCCAAGGGCTCCAGCAGTGAAAGCTCTGTCAGAGGAAGCGAAGGGCAACAGCAGGGCTCCTTCAGCGGTTCCTTGGCCGCCCAGACAAAGCTCCGCACGGAGAGCACCAGGTCCAAGGGCCCCTGGCTGGGTTTTGCATCCCCACACTCCCGGAGGCTGACTCCGTGGGTGCCTAGAAAGTGTGTGAAGACGTAGGTTCCCTAGCACTCTCCTCCCAGCAGAGACATGTGCAGGTGTTGGGGCCTGATCCTGCGTGTCTGGGTTCCGCCCACAGCCCCAACTCAGGGGAAGCAGCCCCTGAGGCAAGACCTGCTGGAGGAGCCCTGCGCCCCCGCTGATAGGCGAGAGCACAGCCAGCAGTGTAGCGAGCCTCCTCGGGAGAAGAGGAGGCAGCCGAGCCCAGTCAAGGAAAGCCCTGCTTGCACGGAGCTAAGTGCGGCCTCCAGTACGGCAGAGCTCTAGCTCTGCTCAGAGCCCCGATCTGGCAGAGTTCCTGGGCGCGAGGCTGCTCGCCGGGGGCTAGCCTTGCCCAGACTTGCCTTGCTTTTAGGCTGCCTCCCAGGAAGGAGCAGGCAGCAGAGCCTGGGAGTCGCCACTGGCGCCTTCTTGCCTCAGCTCCAATCCTGCCTTGCCTTTGCACTTAGGTCCCAGTCCTCCTTAAGGAGAGCTTAGGGGCTGGTGGGTTGCACACTGCCAAAGGGCTTCCAGCCAGTGAGAATTCTGTCAGAGGGAAGGGAAGGGCAACTGCAGGGCTCCTCCAGCGGTTGCTTGGCCGCCCAGATTCAGCGCCACACGGAGAGCACCAGGCTCCCAGGGCCCCTGGCTGGGGTTTTCAGCCCCGCCACACACGGAGGCTGATTCCTTGGGTGCCCCAGAAAGTGTATGACAGACGTAGGTTCCCTAGCACTCTCCTCCCCAGCAGAGACATGTGCAGGTGTTTGGGGGCCTGATCCTGCGTGTCTGGGTTCCTGCCCACAGCCCCAACTCAGGGGAAGCAGCCCCTGAGGCAAGACCTGCTGGAGGAGCCCTGCGCCCCCGCCTGATAGGCGAGTGCACAGCCAGCAGGGGAAGCGAGCCTCCTCGGGGGAAGAGGAGGCAGCAAGTCCCCGTCAAGCTGAAATCCCTGCTTCCACGAAGCTAAGTGCGACTCCAGTACGGCAGATCTCTAGCTCTGTTCAGAGGCCCCGATCTGGCAGAGTTCCTGGCACCAAGATGCTCTGCCATAGGCGAGCTTGCGCAGACTTGCCTTGCTTTAAGGCTCCCTCCCCAGGAAGGAGCAGGCTGTGTGAGGCTCGGAAACGCACTGGCGCCTTCCTGGCTTCAGCTCTACCCCTGCCTTGCCTTTGCACTTAGGTCCCAAAGCGTCCTTGAGGAGGGCTTAGGGCTGGTGGGTTGCACACTGCCAAGGCTCCAGCAGTGAAAGCTCTGTCAGAGGGAAGCGAAGGGCAACAGCAGGGCTCCTTCAGCGGTTCCTTGGCCGCCCAGACAAAGCTCCGCACGGAGAGCACCAGGTTCCAAGGGCCCCTGGCTGGGTTTTGCATCCCCACACTCCCAGAGGCTGACTCCGTGGGGTGCCTAGAAAGTGTGTGAGAGACGTAGGTTCCCTAGCACTCTCCTCCCCAGCAGAGACATGTGCAGGTGGTTGGGGCCTTATCCTGCGTGTCTGGGTTCCCGCCCACAGCCTCAACTCAGGGGAAGCAGCCCCTGAGGCAAGACCTGCTGGAGGAGCCCTGCGCGCCCGCCTGATAGGCGAGAGCACAGCCAGCAGTGTAGCGAGCCTCCTCGGAGAAGAGGAGGCAGCCGAGCCCAGTCAAGAGGAAAGCCCTGCTTGCACGGAGCTAAGTGGGCCTCCAGTACGGCAGAGCTCTAGCTCTGCTCAGAGCCCCGATCTGGCAGAGTTTCTGGCGCGAGGCTGCTCGCCGGGGGCTCGCCTTGCCCAGACTTGCCTTGCTTTTAGGCTCCCTCCCCAGGAAGGAGCTGTCTGAGCGAGCCTGGGAGACGCCACTGGTGCTTCCCTTGCCTCAGCTCCAATCCTGCCTTGCCTTTGCACATAGGTGCCAGCGTGTTGGGGAGGGCTTAGGGGGTGGTGGGTTGCACACTGCCAAAGGGCTTCAGCAGTGAAAGCT
>NW_017208042.1:0-4127 GCF_001704415.2 Capra hircus | reverse complement strand
CCACTGGTGCCTTCCTTGCCTCAGCTCCAATCCTGCCTTGCCTTTGCACATAGGTGCCAGGCGTGTTGGGGAGGGCTTAGGGGGTGGTGGGTTGCACACTGCCAAGGGCTTCAGCAGTGAGAGCTCTGTCAGAGGGAAGGGAAGGGCAACTGCAGGGCTCCTCCAGCGGTTTCTAGGCCGCCCTAGAATCAGCGCCGCACGAGAGCACCAGGCTCCCAGGGCCCCTGGCTGGGGTTTTCAGCCCCGCACACACGGAGGCTGATTCCTTGGGTGCCCAGAAAGTGTATGACAGACGTAGGTTCCCTAGCACTCTCCTCCCAGCAGAGACATGTGCAGGGGTTGGGGCCTGATCCTGCGTGTCTGGGTTCCTGCCCACAGCCCCAACTCAGGGAAGCAGCCCCTGAGGCAAAGACCTGCTGGAGGAGCCTGCCCCCCGCCTGATAGGCGAGTGCACAGCCAGCAGGGAAGCGAGCCTCCTCGGGGAAGAGAGGCAGCCCAGCCCCGTCAAGTTGAAAGCCCTGCTTGCACGGAGCTAAGTGCGCCTCCAGTACGGCAGAGCTCTAGCTCTGCTCAGAGCCCCGATCTGGCAGAGTTCTGGCGCGAGGCTGCTCTGCCGGGGCTAGCCTTGCCCAGACTTGCCTTGCTTTTAGGCTGCCTCTCCAGGAAGGAGCAGGCAGCAGGAGCCTGGGAGTCGCCACTGGCGCCTTTCTTGCCTCAGCTCCAATCCTGCCTTGCCTTTGCACTTAGGTCCCAGTCCTCCTTAAGGAGAGCTTAGGGGCTGGTGGGTTGCACACTGCCAAGGGCTCCAGCAGTGAGAATTCTGTCAGAGGGAAGGAAGGGCAACTGCAGGGCTCCTCCAGCGGTTGCTTGGCCGCCCAGATTCAGCGCCACACGGAGAGCACCAGGCTCCCAGGGCCCTGGCTGGGGTTTTCAGCCCCGCACACACGGAGGCTGATTCCTTGGGTGCCAGAAAGTGTATGACAGACGTAGGTTCCCTAGCACTCTCCTCCCCAGCAGAGACATGTGCAGGTGTTTGGGCCTGATCCTGCGTGTCTGGGTTCCTGCCCACAGCCCCAACTCAGGGGAAGCAGCCCCTGAGGCAAGACCTGCTGGAGGAGCCCTGCGCCCCCGCCTGATAGGCGAGTGCACAGCCAGCAGGGAAGCGAGCCTCCTCGGGGAAGAGGAGGCAGCAAGTCCCCGTCAAGCTGAAATCCCTGCTTCACGAAGCTAAGTGCGACTCCAGTACGGCAGATCTCTAGCTCTGTTCAGAGGCCCGATCTGGCAGAGTTCCTGCACCAAGATGCTCTGCCATAGGCGAGCCTTGCGCAGACTTGCCTTGCTTTAAGGCTCCCTCCCCAGGAAGGAGCAGGCTGTGTGAGGCTCGGAAACGCCACTGGCGCCTTCCTGGCTTCAGCTCTACCCCTGCCTTGCCTTTGCACTTAGGTCCCAAGCGTCCTTGAGGAGGGCTTAGGGGCTGGTGGGTTGCACACTGCCAAGGGCTCCAGCAGTGAAAGCTCTGTCAGAGGGAAGCGAAGGGCAACAGCAGGCTCCTTCAGCGTTCCTTGGCCGCCCAGACAAAGCTCCGCACGGAGAGCACCAGGTTCAAGGGCCCCTGGCTGGGTTTTGCATCCCCACACTCCCAGAGGCTGACTCCGTGGGTGCTAGAAGTGTGTGAGAGACGTAGGTTCCCTAGCACTCTCCTCCCAGCAGAGACATGTGCAGGTGGTTGGGGCCTTATCCTGCGTGTCTGGGTTCCCGCCCACAGCCTCAACTCAGGGGAAGCAGCCCCTGAGGCAAGACCTGCTGGAGGAGCCCTGCGCGCCCGCCTGATAGGCGAGAGCACAGCCAGCAGTGGTAGCGAGCCTCCTCGGGAGAAGAGGGAGGCAGCCCCCGAGCCCAGTCAAGAGGGAAAGCCCTGCTTGCACGGAGCTAAGTGGGCCTCCAGTACGGCAGAGCTCTAGCTCTGCTCCAGAGCCCCGATCTGGCAGAGTTTCTGGCGCGAGGCTGCTCGGCCGGGGGCTCGCCTTGCCCAGACTTGCCTTGCTTTTTAGGCTCCCTCCCCAGGAAGGAGCTGTCTGAGCGAGCCTGGGAGACGCCACTGGTGCCTTCCTTGCCTCAGCTCCAATCCTGCCTTGCCTTTGCCACATAGGTGCCAGGCGTCGTTGGGGAGGGCTTAGGGGTGGTGGGGTTGCACACTGCCAAGGGCTTCAGCAGTGAGAGCTCTGTCAGAGGGAAGGGAAGGGCAACTGCAGGGCTCCTCCAGCGGTTTCTAGGCCGCCTAGAATCAGCGCCGCACCGAGAGCACCAGGCTCCCAGGGCCCCTGGCTGGGGTTTTCAGCCCCCGGCACACACGGAGGCTGATTCCTTGGGTGCCCAGAAAGTGTATGACAGACGTAGGTTCCCTAGCACTCTCCTCCCCAGCAGAGACATGTGCAGGTGTTTGGGGCCTGATCCTGCGTGTCTGGGTTCCTGCCCACAGCCCCAACTCAGGGGAAGCAGCCCCTGAGGCAAGACCTGCTGGAGGAGCCCTGCGCCCCCGCCTGATAGGCGAGTGCACAGCCAGCAGGGAAGCGAGCCTCCTCGGGGGAAGAGGAGGCAGCCCAGTCTCCCGTCAAGCTGAAAGCCCTGCTTGCACGAAGCTAAGTGCGCCTCCAGTACGGCAGATCTCTAGCTCTGTTCAGAGGCCCGATCTGGCAGAGTTCCTGGCACGCAAGGATGCTCTGCCATAGGGCGAGCCTTGCGCCAGACTTGCCTTGCTTTAAGGCTCGCCTCCCAGGAAGGAGCAGGCCTGTGTGAGGCTCGGAAACGCCACTGGGCCCTTTCTTGGCTTCAGCTCTAACCCCTGCCTTGCCTTTGCACCTTAGGTCCCAAGCGTCCTTGAAGGAGGCTTAGGGGCTGGTGGGTTGCACACTGCCAAGGGCTCCAGCAGTGAGAATCTCTGTCAGAGGGAAGCGAAGGGCAACAGCAGGGCTCCTTCCAGCGGTTGCCTTGGCCGCCCAGATCAGCTGCCACACGGAGAGCACCAGGTTCCAAGGGCCCCTGGCTGGGGTTTTCAGCCCCGCACACACGGAGGCTGATTCCTTGGGTGCCCAGAAAGTGTATGACAGACGTAGGTTCCCTAGCACTCTCCTCCCCAGCAGAGACATGTGCAGGTGTTTGGGGCCTGATCCTGCGTGTCTGGGTTCCTGCCACAGCCCCAACTCAGGGGAAGCAAGCCCCTGAGGCAAGACCTGCTGGAGGAGCCCTGCGCCCCCGCCTGATAGGCGAGTGCACAGCCAGCAGGGAAGCGAGCCTCCTCGGGGAAGAGGAGGCCAGCAAGTACCCGTCAAGCTGAAATCCCTGCTTTACACGAAGCTAAGTGCGACTCCAGTACGGCAGATCTCTAGCTCTGTTCAGAGGCCCGATCTGGCAGAGTTCCTGGCACCAAGATGCTCTGCCATAGGCGAGCCTTGCGCAGACTTGCCTTGCTTTAAGGCTCCCTCCCCAGGAAGGAGCAGGCTGTGTGAGGCTCGGGAACGCCACTGGCGCCTTCCTGGCTTCAGCTCTACCCCTGCCTTGCCTTTGCACTTAGGTCCCAAGCGTCCTTGAGGAGGGCTTAGGGCTGGTGGGTTGCACACTGCCAAGGGCTCCAGCAGTGAAAGCTCTGTCAGAGGGAAGCGAAGGGCAACAGCAGGGCTCCTCCAGCGGTTCCTTGGCCGCCCAGACAAAGCTCCGCACGGAGAGCACCAGGTTCCAAGGCCCCTGGCTGGGTTTTGCATCCCCACACTCCCAGAGGCTGACTCCGTGGGTGCTAGAAAGTGTGTGAGAGACGTAGGTTCCCTAGCACTCTCCTCCCCAGCAGAGATATGTGCAGGTTTGGGGCCTTATCCTGCGTGTCTGGGTTCCCGCCCACAGCCTCAACTCAGGGAAGCAGCCCCTGAGGCAAGACCTGCTGGAGGAGCCTGCGCGCCGCCTGATAGGCGAGAGCACAGCCAGCAGTGTAGCGAGCCTCCTCGGGAAGAGGAGGCAGCCGCCCCAGTCAAGAGGAAAGCCCTGCTTGCACGAAGCTAAGTGGGCCTCCAGTACGGGCAGAGCTCTAGCTCTGCTCAGAGCCCCGATTCTGGCAGAGTTTCTGGGCGAGGCTGCTC
>NW_017208041.1:0-4128 GCF_001704415.2 Capra hircus | reverse complement strand
CTGGAGTTCCTCTCCCGTTTCAAGTGGAGAGCGCCTCCTCTTGAGATGCGACGGAAACTCCGGGAATACTTTCCCGACCACGCAGGGAAAGGATCCCTCCTCTCGAGCTATGAGGCGGAAACGGGCTCCTCTGTATGTGGGCGGGACTCTCGTCCTTCTTCTCGAGTGGAGTCGGGTATGACGGGAACTTCTTGAGTTGCAGCAAGGGTGTGAAGACCCTTGGGAAATTCCAGCGTTTAGGTGTGATTAGCCTCGAGGAGCCTCATCGGAAAAGGGCCTCATCTCGCCTGGAGGGGAGAACCTAATGGATTTTCTCGAGTTGCGGCAGGTGCTCTCGACTTACGACTGGGACCTCAGGGACCCGCTCTGGTGGCCTCAGGAAAGGCCAGTCCCCATGCAGTTGCTCGGGGGCCTCTCGGGATTCCTCTCCGTCAATGCCGGGCCCTGGGACCTTGTGTGGAGTCTGTGTCGGATCCTGAGGATTCCTCTCCAGTGCTGACATGGATCTTGGGTACTTCTGGAGTCTCCCAGGGAGTCATTCCTCGTCGCGAGTGGAGATATGCACGTGGGTTTTCCACCCGAGCTGTAGCAGCAGTGTCAAGCTTCCCTTCGCGTGGATCATGGGATCTGTGGCTTTCTCTCGAGGCTTTCTCAGGAGACTTTCCCACGAGGCTTTCCCACAGGGCTGTCCCACATGCCACCGTGGTGTGAGTCGATCCTCAGCTTGAAAGTCGAGGCAGTGTAGGGAAAAAATGGTTTCTGTGGAATGGAATGAGACATCTGGGGGAGTGTGGGAACGGTGGCACGAACCTGGAGTTCCTCTCCCGTTTCAAGTGGAGAGCGCCTCCTCTTGAGATGCGACGGAAACGCCGGGAATACTTTCCAGACCACGCAAGGAAAGGATCCCTCCTCTAGAGCTATGAGGCGGAAACGGGGCTCCTCTGCATGTGGGCGGGACTCTCGTCCTTCTTCTCGAGTGGAGTCGGGTATGACGGGGAACTTCTTGAGTTGCAGCAAGGGTGTGAAGGACCCGTGGGAAATTCCAGCGTTTAATTGTGATTAGCCTTGAGGAGCCTCATCGGAAAAGGGCCTCATCTCGCCTGGAGGGGAGAACCTAATGGATTTTCTCGAGTTGCGGCAGGTGCTCTCGACTTACGACTGGGACCTCAGGGACCCGCTCTGGTGGCCTCAGGAAAGGCCAGTCCCCATGCGAGTTGCTCGGGGCCTCTCGGGATTCCTCTCCCGTCGATGCGGGCCTAAGACCTTGTGTGGAATCGGTGCCGGAACCTGAGGATTCCTCTCCAGTGCTGACATGGATCTTGGGGTACTTCTGGAGTCTCCCCAGTGGAGTCAGTCCTCCTCTCGAGTGGGGCATGCACGTGCGCTTTCCTCTCGAGTTGTAGCAGCACTGTCGCGCTTCCATTCGCGTGGATCAAGGATCTGTGGCTTTCCCTCGAGGCTTTCCCACGAGGCTTTCCCACAGGGCTGTCCCACGTGCCACCGTGGTGTGAGTCGATCTTCAGATTGAAAGTCGACGCAGTGCTGGGAAAACAGGTTTCCCTGGAACGGACGGAGATATCTGGGGGACTCTGGGAATGGTTGCACGACCCTGGAGTTCCTATCGCCTTTCCTGTTGAGAGAGCCTCCTCTTGAGATGCGACGGAAATGCCGGGAATTCTTTCCCGACCACGCAGGGAAAGGATCCCTCCCTCGAGCTAGGAGGAGGAAACAGGGCTCCTCTGGATGTGGGCGGGATTCTCGTGCTTCCTCTCGAGTGGAGACGGGCATGTCGGGGAACTTCTTGAGTTGCGGCAAGGGTGTGAAGGACCCTTTGGAAGTTCCAGAGGTTAGGTGTAATTAGCCTCGAGACGCCTCAGTGGAAATGGGCCTCATCTCGCCTGGAGGGGAGAACCCCCTGGATTTTCTCGAGTTGCGGCAGGTGCTCTCGACTTACGACGGGGACCTCAGGGACCCGTTCTGCTGGCCTCAGGAAAGGCCAGTCCCCATGTGAGTAGCTCAGGGGCCTCTCGGGATTCCTCTCCCGTTGATGTCGGAGCCTAAGGTCTTTGTGGAGTCGGTGCTGTAACCTGAGGATTCCTCTCCAGTGCTGACATAGATCTTGGGTACTTCTGGAGTCTCCCCAGGGCAGTCAGTCCTCTACTCGAGTGGGGGCATGCACGTGCGCTTTCCTCCCGAGCTGTAGCAGCAGTGTCACGCTTCCCTTCGCGTGGATCAACGGATCTGTGGCTTTCCCTCGACGCTTTCCCAAGAGGCTTTTCCACGAGGCTTTCCACAGGGCTGTCCCACGTGCCACCGTGGTGTGAGTCGATCCTCGGCTTGAAAGTCGACGCAGTGCAGGGAAAACAGGTTTCTCTGGAATGGACTGAGACATCTGGGGGACTCTGGGAATGGTGGCAAGACCCTGGAGTTCCTCTCGCCTTTCCGTGGAGAGCGCCTCCTCTTGAGATGCGACGGGAACGCCGGGAATTCTTTCCCGACCACGCAGGGAAAGGATCCCTCCGCTCGAGGTATGAGGCGGAAACGGGGCTGCTCTGGATTTGGGCGGGACTCTCGTGCTTCCTCTCGAGTGGAGACGGGTATGTCGGGGAACTTCTTGAGTTGCAGCAAGGGTGTGAAGGACCCTTTGGAAGTTCGAGAGGTTAGGTGTGATTAGCCTCGAGACGCCTCAGCAGAAATGGGCCTCATCTCGCCTGGAGGGGAGAACCTCCTGGATTTTCTCGAGTTGCGGCAGGTGCTCTCGACTTACGACGGGACCTGGGACCCGCTCTGGTGGCCTCAGGAAAGGCCAGTCCCCATGCAGTTGCTCGGGGCCTCTCGGGATTCCTCTCCCGTCGATGCCGGGCCTGGACCTTGTGTGGAGTCTGTGCCGGATCCTGAGGATTCCTCTCCAGTGCTGACATGGATCTTGGGTACCTCTGGAGTCTCCCAGGGGAGTCATTCCTCTTCGCGAGTGGGGATATGCACGTGGGTTTTCCTCCGAGCTGTAGCAGCAGTGTCACGCTTCCCTTCGCGTGGATCATGGGATCTGTGGCTTTCCCTCGAGGCTTTCTCAGGAGACTTTCCACGAGGCTTTCCCACAGGGCTGTCCCACATGCCACCGTGGTGTGAGTCGATCCTCAGCTTGAAAGTCGAGGCAGTGCAGGGAAAAAAGGTTTCCGTGGAATGGAATGAGACATCTCGGGGAGTGTGGGAACGGTGGCACGAACCTGGAGTTCCTCTCCCGTTTCAAGTGGAGAGCGCCTCCTCTTGAGATGCGACGGAAACTCCGGGAATACTTTCCCGACCACGCAGGAAAGGATCCCTCCTCTCGAGCTATGAGGCGGAAACGGGGCTCCTCTGTATGTGGCGGGACTCTCGTCCTTCTTCTCGAGTGGAGTCGGGTATGACGGGGAACTTCTTGAGTTGCAGCAAGGGTGTGAAGGACCCGTGGAAATTCCAGCGTTTATGTGATTAGCCTTGAGGAGCCTCATCGGAAAAGGGCCTCATCTCGCCTGGAGGGGAGAACCTAATGGATTTTCTCGAGTTGCGGCAGGTGCTCTCGACTTACGACTGGGACCTCAGGGACCCGCTCTGGTGGCCTCAGGAAAGGCCAGTCCCCATGCAGTTGCTCGGGGGCCTCTCGGGATTCCTCTCCCGTCGATGCCGGGCCTAAGACCTTGTGTGGAGTCGGTGCCGGAACCTGAGGATTCCTCTCCAGTGCTGACATGGATCTTGGGGTACTTCTGGAGTCTCCCAGGGGAGTCAGTCCTCGTCTCGAGTGGGGCATGCACGTGCGCTTTCCTCCGAGCTGTAGCAGCAGTGTCACGCTTCCCTTCGCGTGGATCAAGGATCTGTGCTTTCCCGAGGCTTTCCCACGAGGCTTTCCCACGAGGCTTTCCACAGGCTGTCCACGTGCCACCGTGGTGTGAGTCGATCCTCGGCTTGAAAGTCGAGGCAGTGCAGGGAAAACAGGTTTCCCTGGAATGGACTGAGACATCTGGGGGACTCTGGGAATGGTGGCACGACCCTGGAGTTCCTCTCGCCTTTCCTGTGGAGAGCCTCCTCTTGAGATGCGACGGGAACGCCGGAATTCTTTCCCGACCACGCAGGAAAGGATCCCCTCTCTCG
>NW_017208040.1:0-4128 GCF_001704415.2 Capra hircus | reverse complement strand
GCTCGTGCGCTTTCCTCCCGAGCTGGAGCAGCTGTGTCGCGCTTCCCTTCGCGTGGATCAAGGGATCTGTGGCTTTCCCTCGAGGCTTTCCTACGAGGTTTCCCACGAGGCTTTCCCACAGGGCTGTCCACGTGCCACCGTGGTTTGAGTCGATCCTCGGCTTGAAAGTCGAGGCAGTGCAGGGAAAAACAGGTTTCCCTGGAATGGACTGAGACATGTGGGGATTTTGGGAATGGTGGCACGACCCTGGAGTTCCTCTCGCCTTTCCTGTGGAGAGCGCCTCCTTCTTGAAATGCGCCGGGAACGCCGGGAAATTCTTTCCCGACTACGCAGGGAAAGGATCCCTCCTCTGGATCTATCAGGCGGAAAAAGGGCTCCTCTGGATGTGGGCGGGACTCTCATGCTTCCTCTCGAGTGGAGACAGGTGTCGGGGAACTTCTGAGTTGCAACAAGGGTGTGAAGGACCCGTTGGAAGTTCCAGAGGTTAGGTGTGACTAGCCTCGAGACGCCTCAGCGGAAATGGGCCTCATCTCGCCTGGAGGGGAGAACCTCCTGGATTTCTCGAGTTGCGGCAGGTGCTCTCGACTTGAGACGTTGTCCTCAGGGACCCGCTCTGGAGGCCTCTGGAAATGCCAGTCCCCATGGGAGTTGCTCGGGGACCTCTCGGATCCCTCTCCGTCGATGCCGGGGCCTAAGACATTGTGTGGAGTCGGTTCCGTAACCTGAGGATTCCTCTCCAGTGCTGAAAAGGATCTTGGGGAACTTCTGAAGTCTCCCCAGTGGAGTCAGTCCTCGTCTCGAGTGGGGGCATACAAGTGCGCTTTACTCTCGAGCTGTAGCAGCATTGTAACGCTTCCCTTCGCGTGGATCAAGGGATCTGTGGCTTTCCCTCGAGGCTTTCCCACGAGGCTTTTCCCACGAGGCTTTCCCACAGGGCTGTCCCACGTGGCAACGTGGTGTGAGTCGATCCTCTGCTTGAAAGTCGAAACAGTGCAGGGAAAACAGGTTTCCCTGGAATGGACTGAGATATCTGGAGGACTCTGGGAATGGTGGCACAACCCTGGAGTTCCTCACGCCTTTCCTGTGGAGAGTGCCTCCTCTTGAGATGCGACAGGAACGCCCGGAATTCTTTCCCGACCACGCAGGGAAAGGAACCCGTCTCTCGAGCAAGGAGACCGAAACGGGTCTCCTCTGGATGTGGGCGGGACTCTCGTGCTTCATCCTGAGTGGAGTCGGGTATGCCGGGGGAACTTCTTGAGTTGTAGCAAGGGTGTGAAGGACCCGTTGGAAGTTCCAGAAGTTAGGTGTGATTAGCCTCTAGAAGCCTCAGCGGAAATGGGCCTCATCTCCCCTGGAGGGGAGAACCTCCTGGATTTTCTCGAGTTGTGGCAGGTGCTCTCGACTTACGACGGGACCTCAGGGACCTGCTCTGGTGGCCTCAGGAAAGGCCAATCCCCATGCGAGTTGCTCAGGGGCCTCTCGGGATTCCTCTCCCGTCGATGCCGGGGCATAAGACCATGTGTGGAATCGGTGTCGGAACCTGAGGATTACTCTCCAGTGCTGACATGGATCTTGGGGAACTTCTGGAGCCTACCCAGGGGACTCAGTCCTCGTCTCGAGTTGGCGCATCCACGTGAGATTTGCTCCCGAGCTAAGCAGCAGTGTCACGCTTCCCTTCGCGTGGATCAAGGGATCTGTGGCTTTCCCTCGAGGCTTTTTCCCACGAGGCTTTCCCACAGGGCTTTCCCACGTGCCACCGTGGTGTGAGTCGATTCTCGGCTTGAAAGTCGAGGCAGTGCAGGGAAAACAGGTTTCCCTGGAATGGACTGAGACATCTGGGGGACTCTGGGAATGGTGGCACGACCCTGGAGTTCCTCTCGCCTTTCCTGTGGAGAGCGCCTCCTCTTGAGATGCGACGGAAACGCCGGGAATTTTTCGACCACTCAGGGAAAGGATCACTCCTCTCGAGTTAGGAGGCGGAAATGGGGCTACTGTGGATGTGGGTGGGATCTCGTGCTTCCTCTCGAGTGGAGACGGGTATGTCGGGCACTTCTTGAGTTGCAGCAAAGGTGTGAAGGACCCTTTGAAAGTTCCAGAGGTTAGGTGTGATTAGCCTCGAGATGCCTCAGCGGAAATGGGCCTCATCTCTCCTGGAGGGGAGAACCTCCTGGATATTCTCGAGTTGCGCAGGTGCTCTCGACTTTATGACGGGGACCTCAGGACACGCTCTGGTGGCCTCAGGAAAGGCCAGTCCCCATGTGAGAAGCTCGGGGGCCTCTTGGGATTCCTCTCCCGTCGATGCTGGGGCCTAAGACATTGTGTGGAGTCAGTGCCAGAACCTGAGGATTCCTCTCCAGTGCTGACATGGATCTTGGGGTACTTCTGGAGTCTCCCAGGGAGTCAGTCTTCGTCTCAAGTGGGGGCATGCACGTGCGCTTTCCTCCCGAGCTGTAGCAGCAGTGTCGCGCTTCCCTTCGCGTGGATCAAGGGATCTGTGGCTTTCCCTCGAGGCTTTCCAACGAGGCTTTCCCACAGGGCAGTCCCACGTGCCACCGTGGTGTGAGTCGATCCTCGACTTGAAAGTCGACGCAGTGCAGGGAAAATAGGTTTTCCTGGAATCGACAGAGACATCTGGGGGACTCTGGGAATGGTGGCATGACCCTGGAGTTCCTCTCGCCTTTCCTGTGGTGAGCGCCTCCCTCTTGAGATGGCGACGGAACGCCGGGAATTCTTTCCCGGACCACGCAGGGAAATGATCCCTCCTCTCGAGCTAGGGAGGCGGGAAACGGGGCTCCTCTGGATGTGGGCGGGACTTCTCATGCTTCGTCTCGAGTGGAGACGGGTATGTCGGGGAACTTCTTGAGTTGCGGCAAGGGTGTGAAGGACCCGTTGGAAGTTCCAGAGGTTAGGTGTGACTAGCCTCGAGACGCCTCAGCGGAAATGGGCCTCATCTCGCCTGGAGGGGAGAACCTCCTGGATTTTCTCGAGTTGCGGCAGGTGCTCTCGACTTACGACGGGGACCATCAGGGACCCGCTCTGGTGGCCTCAGGAAAGGCCAGTCCCCATGCGAGTTGCTCGGGGGCCTCTCGGATTCCTCTCCCATCGATGCTGGGGCCTAAGACCTTGTGTGGAGTCAGTTCCGGAACCTGAGGATTCCTCTCCAGTGCTGACATGGATCTTGGGGTACTTCTGGAGTCTCCCCAGGGGAGTCAGTCCTCTACTCGAGTGGGGGCATCCACGTGCGCTTTCACCCGAGCTGTAGCAGCGATGTCCCGCTTCCCTTCGCGTGGATCAAGGGATCCGTGGCTTTCCATCGAGGCTTTCCCACGAGGCTTTCCCACGAGTCTTAACCACAGGGCTGTCCCACGTGTCATCGTGCTGTGGGTCGATCCTCGGCTTGAAATTTGTGGCAGTGCAGGGAAAACAGTTTTCCCTGGAATGGACTGAGACATCTGGGGGACTCTGGGAATGGTGGCACGACCCTGGAGTTCCTCTCGCCTTTCCTGTGGAGCCCACCTCTCTTGAGATGCGAGGAGAACGCCGGAATTCTTTCCCGAACACGCAGGGAAAGGATCCCTCCTCTCAAGCTATGAGGCGGAAACGGGGCCCCTCTGGATGTTTACGGTACTCTCGTGCTTCCTCTCGAGTGGAGACGGGTATGTCGGGGAACTTCTTGAGTTGCAGCAAGGGTGTGAAAGAACCTTTGGAGTTCCAGAGTTAGGTGTGATTAGCCTCGAGACGCCTCAGCAGAAATGGGGCCTCATCACACCTGAGGGGAGAACCTCCTGGATTTTCTCGAGTTGCGCAGGTGCTCTCGAATTACGACGGGACCTCAGGGACCCGCTCTGGTGGCCTCAGGAAAGGCCAGTCCCCATGCGAGTTGCTCCGGGGCCTCTCGGGATTCCTCTCCGTCGATGAAGGGGCCTAAGACCTTTTGTGGAGTCGCTGCCGGAACGTGAGGATTCCTCTCCATTGCTGACATGGATCTTGGAGTACTTCTGGGTCTCCCAGGGGAGTCAGTCCTCGTCTCGAGTGGGGGCAGGCACGTGCGCTTTCCTCCCGAGCTGTAGCAGCAGTGTCACGCTTCCCTTCGCGTGGATCAAGGGATCTGTGGGCTTTCCCTCGAGG
>NW_017208039.1:0-4129 GCF_001704415.2 Capra hircus | reverse complement strand
AAAGTCCAAGATACATGTCAGCAATGGAGAGGAATCCTCAGGTTTTGGCAAGACTCCACACAAGGTCTTAGGTCCCGGCATCGACGGGAGAGGAATCCGAGAGGCCCATGAGCAACACGCATGGGGACTGGCCTTTCCTGAGGCCACCAGAGCGGGTCCCTGAGGTCCCTGTCGTAAGTCGAGAGCACCTGCCGCAACTCGAGAAAATCCAGGAGGTTCTCCTCTCCTGGCAAGATGAGGCCCATTTCGATGAGGGGTCTCGAGGCTAATCACACCTAAACTCTGGAACTTCCAAAGGGTCCTTCACACCCTTGCTGCAACTCAAGAAGTTCCCCAACATGCCGTCTCCACTCGACAGGAAGCACGAGAGTCCCGCCCACATCCAGAGGAGACCCGTTTCCGCCTCCTAGCTAGAGAGGAGGATACTTTCCTGCGTGGTCGGGAAAGAATTCCTGCGTTCCCGTCGCATCTCAAGAGGAGGCGCTCCCCACAGGAAAGGCGAGAGGAACTCCAGGGTCGTGCCACCATTCCAGAGTCCCCCAGATGTCTCAGTCCATTCAGGGAAACCTGTTTTCCCTGCACTGCTCGACTTTCAAGCCAAGGATCGACTCACACCACGGTGGCACGTGGGACAGCCATGTGGGAAAGCTTATGGGAAAGCCTCGTGAGGAAGCCTCGAGGGAAAGCCACTGATCCCTTGATCCACGATGGAGCTGACACCGCTGCTACACCTCGGGAGGAAAGCGCAGGTGCATGCCCCACTCGGAACGAGGACTGACTCCCTGGGGAGACTCCAGAAGTACCAAGATCCATGTCAGCACTGGAGAGGAAACCTCAGGTTCTGGCACTGACTCCACAAGGACTTAGGCCCGGCATCGACGGGAGAGGAATCCCGAGAGGCCCGAGCAACTCAATGGTGACTGGCCTTTCCTGAGGCCCCCAGAGCGGGTCCCTGAGATCCCCGTCGTAAGTCGAGAGCACCTGCCCTAACTCGAGAAAATCCAGGAGGTTCTCCCCTCCAGGCGAGATGAGGCCATTTCTACTGAGGCGTCTCCAGGCTAATCACACCTAACCTCTGTAACTTACAAAGGGTCCTTCACATCCTTGCTGCAACTCAAGAAGTTCCCCGACATACCCGACTCCTCTCGAGAGGAAGCACGAGAGTCCCGCCCACATCAAGAGGAGCCCCGTTTCCGCCTGATAGCTCGAGAGCAGGGATACTTCCTGCGTGGTCGGAAAGAGTTCCCGGCGTTCCCGTCGCATCTCAAGAGGAGGTGCTCTCACAGGAAAGGCGAGATGAACTCCAGGGTCGTGCCATTCCAGAGTCCCCAGATGTCTCAGTCCATTCCAGGGAAACCAGTTTTTCCTGCACTGCCTCGACTTTCAAGCCGAGGATCGACTCACACCACGGTGGCACGTGGGACAGCCCTGTGGGAAGCTCGTGGGAAAGCCTGCTGCGAAACCTCGAGTTAAAGCCACAGATTTCTTCATCCACGCGAAGGGAAGCATGACACTGCTGCTACAGCTCGGGAGGAAAGTGCACGTGAATGACCTAAGTCGAGACGAGGACTGAATCCCGGTGGAGGCTCCAGAAGTACCCAAGATCCATGTCAGCACTGGAGAGGAATCCTCATGTTCCGGCACCGACTCCACACAAGGTGTTAGGCCCGGCATCGACGGGAGAGGAATCCGGAGAGGCCCCGAGCAATTCGCATGGGGACTGGCCTTTCCTGAGGCCACCAGAGCGGGTCCCTGAGGTCCCGTCGTAAGTCGAGAGCACCAGCCAACACGAGAAAATCCAGGAGGTTCTCCCCTCCAGGCGAGATGAGGCCCATTTCCGCTGAGGGTCTCGAGGCGAAACACACCTAACGTCGAGAACTTCCAAAGGGTCCTTCACACCCTTGCTTCAACTCAAGAAGTTCCCCGACATACCCGTCTCAACTCGAGAGGAAGCACGAGAGTCTTGACCATCCAAGGAGCCCCGATTCCGCCACGTAGCTCGAGAGGAGGGATACTTTCCCTGTGTGGTCAGGAAAGAATTCCCGTCATTCCCGTCGCATCTCAAAGGAGGCGATATCACAGGAAAAGCGAGAGGAACTTCACGGTCGTGCCACCATTCCCAGAGTCCCCCAGGTGTCTCAGTCCATTCCAGGGAAACCTGTTTTCCCTTCACTGCCTCGACTTTCAAGCCGAGGATCGACTCACACCACGGTGGCACTTGAAACAGCCCTGTGGGAAAGCCTCGTGGGAAAGCCTCGAGGGAAGCCAGATTCCTTGATCCACGCGAAGGGAAGCACGAACACTGCTGCTACAGCTCGGGAGGAAAGCGCACGTGCATGCCCACTCCAGACGAGGACTGACTTCCCTGGGGAGACTCCAGAAGTACCCCAAGATTCATGTCAGTACTGGAGCGGAATCCTCAGGTTCCGGCACGACTCCACACAAGGTCTTAGGCCCGGCATCGACGGGAGAGAATCCCGAAAGGCTCCCAAGCAACTCGAATGGGGACTGGCCTTTCTGAGGCCTCCAGAGGGGTCCCTGTGGTCCCCGTCGCAAGTCGAGAGCCTGCCGCAAGTCGAGAAAATCCAGGAGGTTGTCCCCTCCAGCGAGATGAGGCCCATTTCCGCTGAGGTGACTCGAGGCTAATCACACTAACCTCTGGAACTTCCAAAGGGTCCTTCACAGCCTTGCTGCAACTCAAGAAGTTCCCCGCATACCCGTCTCCAGTCAAGGGGAAGCACGAGAGTCCCGCCCACATCCAGAGAGCCCGTTTCCGCCTCTAGCTCGAGAGGAGGTATCATTTCATTTCGTGGTCGGCAAAGAATTCCGGCGTTCCCGTCGCATCTCAAGAGGAGGCGCTCTCCACAGGAAAGGCGAGAGGAACTCCAGCGTCGTGCCACCATTTCCAGAGTCCCCAAGATGTCTCAGTCCATTCCAGGGAAACGTTTTCCCTGCACTGCCTCGACTTTCAAGCCGAGGATCGACATCGACACACACCACGGTGGCACGTGGAACAGCCCTTTGGGAAAGCCTCGAGGGAAAGGCAGATTCCTTGACCATGCGAAGAGAAGCGTGACACTGCTGCTACAGCTCGGGAGGAAAGCGTACGTGCAGCGCTCACTCGGGACGAGGACACACTCCCTGGGGAGACTCCAGAAGTACCCAAGATCCATTTCAGCACTGGAGAGGAATCCTCAGGTTCCGGCACCGACTCCACACAAGGTCTTAGGCCCCGGTATCGAAGGGAGAGGAATCCCGGAGGCCCCGAGCAACTCGCATGGGTACTGGCCTTTCCTGGGCCACCAGAGCGGGTCCCTGTGTTCCCGTCCTAAGTCCAGAGCACCTGCCGCAACTTGAGAAAATCCAGGAGGTTCTCCGTTCCAGGCGAGATGAGGCCCATTTCCGCTGAGCTGTTTCAAGGCTAATCACACCTAACCTCTGGAACTTACAAAGGGTCCTTCACCCCTTCGGCAACTCAAGAAGTTCCCGGACATACCCGTCTCCACTCGAGAGGAAGCACGAGCGTCCCGCCCACGTCCAGAGGAGCCCGTTACCGCCTCCTAGCTCGAGAGGAGGGATCCTTTCCCTGCAGGGTCGGGAAGAATTCCTGGCGTTCCCGTGGCATCTCAAGAGGCAGCGCTCTCCCATAAAGGCGAGAGGGAATCAAGGGTCGTGGCACCATTCCCAGAGTCCCCCAGATGTCTCAGTCCATTCCAGGGAAACCTGTTTTCCTGCACTGCCTGGACGTTCAAGCCGAGGATCGACTCACACCACGGTGGCACGTGGGACAGCCTGTGGGAAAGCTCGTGGGAAAGCCTCGTGGGAAAGCCTCGAGGGAAAACCTCGAGGGAAAGCCACAGATCCTTGATCCACGCTAAGGGAAGCGTGACAGTGCTGCTACAGCTCGGAGGGCACACGTGCACGCCCCACTCGAGACGAGGACTGACTCCCCTGGGAGACTCCAGAAGTACCAGGATCCATGTCAGCACTGGAGAGGAATCCTCAGGTTCCGGCACCGACTCACAAGGTCTTAGGCCCGGCATCGACTGGAGAGGATCCTGAGAGGGCCCGAGCAATTCGAAAGGGGACTGGCCTTTCCTGAGGCACCAGAGCGGGTCCCTGAGGTCCC
>NW_017208038.1:0-18097 GCF_001704415.2 Capra hircus | reverse complement strand
CAGGGGAGTCAGTCCTCGTCTCGAGTGGGGCCATGCACGTGCGCTTTCCTCCCGAGGTGTAGCAGCAGTGTCACGCTTCCTTCGCGTGTATCAAGGGATCTGTGGCTTTCCCTCGAGGCTTTCCCTCGATGCGTTCCCACTAGGCTTTCCCACCAGGCTTTCCCCCGAGGCTTTCCCACAGGGCTGTCCACACGTGCCACCGTGGTGTGAGTCGATCCTCGACTTAAAAGTGGAGGCAGTGCAGGGAAAACAGGTTTCCCTGGAATGGACTGAGACATCTGGGGGACTCGGGAAATGGTGGCACGACCCTGGAGTTCCTCTCGCCTTCCCTGTGGAGAGCGCCTCCTCTTGAGATGCGACGGAAACGCCGGGAATTCTTTCCGCGACCACGCAGGGAAAGGATCCCTCCTCTGGAGCTAGGAGGCGGAAACGGGGCTCCTCTGGATTTGGGCAGGACTCTCGGCTTACTCTCGAGTGTAGACGGGTTGTTCGGGGAATTTCTTGAGTTGCAGCAAGGGTGTGAAGGACCCTTTGGAAGATCTAGAGGTTAGGTGTGATTATCCTCGAAACGACTCAGCGGAAATGGCCTCATCTCGCCTGGAGGGGAGAACCTCCTGAATTTACCCGAGTTGCGGCAGGTGCTCTCGAGTTACGACGGGGACCTCAGGGACCCGCTCTGGTGGCCTCAGGAAAGGCCAGTCCCCATGCAAGTTGCTCGGGGGCCTCTTGGGATTACCCTCTCGTCGATGCCGGGGCTTAAGACCTTGTGTGGAGTCGGGTGCCGGAACCTGAGGAGCCCTTTCCAGTGCTGACATGGATCTTGGGGTACTTTTCAAGTCTCCCCAGGGAGTCAGTCCTCGTCTCGAGTGGGGGCAGGCACGTGCGCTTTCCTCTCGAGCTGTAGCAGCAGTGTCACGCTTCACTCCGGCGTGGATCAAGGGATCTGTGGCTTTTCCCTCGAGGCTTTCCCACGAGGCTTTCCCACGAGGCTTTCCCACAGGGCTGTCTCACGTGCCTCCGTGGTGTGAGTCGTTCCTCGGCTTGAATGTGGAGGGCAGTGCAGGGAAAACAGGTTTCCCTGGAATGGACTGAGACATCTGGGGGACTCTGGGAATGGTGGCACGACCCCGGAGATCCTCTCGCCTTTCCTGTGGAGAGCCGCCTCCCTCCTGAGATGCGACGGGAACACCAGGAATTCTTTCACGACCACGCAGGGAAAGATCCCTCCTCTCGAGCTATGAGGCGGAAGCGGAGGCTCCTCTGGCATGTAGGCGGGACTCTCGTGCTTTCCTCTCGAGTGGAGACGGGTATGTCCGGAGAATTTCTTGAGTTGTAACAAAGGTGTGAAGGACCCTTTTGGAAGTTCCAGAGGTTAGGTGTGATTAGTCTCGAGACGCCTCAGCGGAAATGGGCCTCATCTCGCCTGGAGGGGAGAACCTCCTGGATTTTCTCGGGTTGGGGCAGGTGCTCCCGACTTACGATGGGGACCTCAGGGACCCGCTCTGGTGGCCTCAGGAAACGCCAGTCCCCATGCGAGTTGCTCGGGGGCCTCTCGGGATTCCTCTCCCGTTAATATCGGGGCCTAAGATCTTGTGCGGGTTTCGGTGCCTGAACCTGAGGATTCCTCTCCAGTGCTGACAGGGATCTTGGGATAATACTGGATTCTCCCCAGGGGAGTCAGTCCTCGTCTCGAGAGGGGGCATGCACGTGCACTTTCCTCCCGAGCTGTTCCAGCAGTGTCACGCTTCCTTTCGCGTGGATCAAGGGATCTGTGGCTTTCCCTCGAGCTTTCACACGAGGCTTTCCCATGAGGCTTTCCCGCAGGGCTGTCCCACGTGCCACCGTGGTGTGAGTCGATCCCTTCAGATTGAAAGTAGAGGCAGTGCACGGAAAACACGTTTCCCTGGAATGGACTGATACATCTGGGGGACTCTGGAATGGTGGCAAGACCCTGGAGTTCTTGTCGCCTTTTCTCTGGAGAGCGCCTCCTCTTGAAATGCGACAGGAACGCCGGGAATTCTTTCCCGACAACGCAGGGAAAGGATCCCTCCTCTCGAGCTAGGAGGCGGACACGGGGCTCCTCTGGATGTGGGCGGGACTCTCGTGCTTCCTCTCGAGTGGAGACGGGTATGTCGGGGAACGTCTTGATTTGCAGCAAGGGTGTGAAGGACCGTTTGGAAGTTCTAGAGGTTAGGTGTGATTAGCCTCGAGACGCCTCAGCAGAAATGGGCCTCATCTCGCCTGGAGAGGAGAACCTCCTGATTTTTCTCGAGTTGCGGCAGGTGCTCTCGACTTACGACGGGGACCTCTGGGACCCGCTCTGATGGCTTCAGGAAAGGCCAGTCCCCATGCGAGTTGCTCGGGGGCCTCTCGGGATACCTCTCCCGTCGATGCCGGGGTCTAAGACCTTGTGTGGAGTCGGTGTGGGAACTAAGGATTCCTCTCCAGTGCTGACATGGAACTTGGGGTACTTCTGGAGTCTCCCCAGGGAAGTCAGTCCCCGTCTCGAGTGGGGGCATGCACGTGCGCTTTCCTCCCGAGCTGTAGCAGCAGTGTCACGCTTCCCTTCGTATGGATCAAGGGATCTGTGGCTTTCCTTAAAGGCTTTCCCACGAGGCATTCCCAAGAGGCTTTCCCACGAGGCTTTCCCACAGGGCTGTCCCACGTGCCAACGTGGTGTGAGTCGATCCTCGTCTTGAAAGTCGACGCAGTGCAGGGAAAACAGGTTACCCTGGAATGGACGGAGACATCTGGGAGACTCTGGGAATGGTGGCACGACCCTGGAGTTACTCTCGCCTTTCCTGTGGAGAGCGCCTCCTCTTGAGTTGCGACGGGAACGCCGAGTTTTTTTCCCAAGCACCCAGGGAAAGGTTCCCTCCTCTCGAGCTAGGAGGCGGAAATGGGGCCCCTCTGGATGTGGGCGGGACTCTCGTGCTTCCTCTCGAGTGGAGACGGGTATGTCTGGGAACTTCTTGAGTTGCAGCAAGCGTGTGAAGGACCCTTTGGAAGTTCCAGAGGTAAGGTGTGATTAGCCTCGAGATACCTCAGCGGAAATGGGATTCAGCTCGCCTGCAGGGGAGAACCTCCTGGATTATCTCGCGTTGCCGCAGGTGCACTCGACTTGCGACGGGGACCACAGGGACCCGCTGTGGTGGCCTCAGGAAGGGCCAGTCCCCATGCGAGTTGCTCTGGGACCTCTCGGGATTCCTCTCCCGTAGATGCCGGGGCCTAAGACCTTGTGTGGAGTCGGTGCCGGAACCTGAGGATTCCTCTCCAAGGCTGACATGGATCTTGGGGTACTTCTGGAGTCTCCCCAGGGGAGTCAGTCCTCGTCTCGAGTGGGGCGATGCACCTGCGCTTTCCTCCCCAGCTGTAGCAGCAGTGTCACGCTTCTCTTCTCGTGGATCAAGGGATCTGTGGCTTTCCCTGGAGGCTTTCCCACGAGTCTTTCCCACAGGTCTCTCCCACGTGCCACTGTGGTTTGAGTCGATCCTCGCCTTGAAAGTCGAGGCAGTGCAGGGAAAACAGGTTTCCCTGGAATGGACTGAGACATCTGGGGGACTCTGGGAATGGTGGCACGACCCTGGAGTTCCTCTCGCCTTTACTCTGGAGAGCGCCTCCACTTGAGATGCGACGGGAATGCCGCGAAATCTTTCCCGACCACGCAGGGAAAGGATCAAACCTCTCGAGCTAAGACGTGGAAACGGGGCTCCTCTGGATGTGGGCGGGACTCTCGTGCTTCCTCTCGAGTGGAGACGGGTATGTCGGAGAACTTCTTGAGTTGCAGCAAGGGTGTGAAGGACCCTTTGGAAGTTCCAGATGTTAGATGTGATTAGACTCGAGACGCATCAACGAAAAAGGGCCTCATCTCGCCCGGAGGGGAGAATCTCCTGGATATTCTCGAGTTGCGGCAGGTGCTCTCAACTTACGACGGGGACCTCAGGGACCCGCTGTGGTGGACTCAGTAAAGGGCAGTCCCCATGCGAGTTGCTTGCGGGCCTGTCGGGATTCCTCTCCCGTCGATGCCGGGGCCTAAGATCTTGTGTGAGTCGGTGATGGAACCTGAGGATTCCTCTCCAGTGCTGACATGGATCTTGGGTACTTCTGGCGTCTCCCAGTGCAATCAGTCCTCTACTCGAGTGGGGGCATGCACGTGCGCTTTCCTCCCGAGCTGTAGCAGCAGTGTCACCCTTCCCTTCGCGTGGATCAAGGGATCATGGGCTTTCCCTCGAGGCTTTCCCACGAGGCTTTCCCACGAGGCTTTCCCACAGGGCTGTCCCACGTGCCACCGTGGTGTGAGTCGATCCTCGGCTTGAAAGTCGAGGCAGTGCAGGGAAAACAGGTTTCCCTGGAATGGAATGAGATATCCAGGGGACTCTGGGAATGGTGGCACGACCCTGGAGTTCCTCTCGCCTTTCCTGTGGAGAGCACCTCCTCTGGAAATGCGACGGGAACATCGGGAATTCTATCCAGACACGCAGGGAAAGGATCCCTCCTCTCGAGCTAGGAGGCGGAAACGGGGCTCCTCTGGATGTGGGCGGGACTCTCGTGCTTCCTCTGGAGTGGAGACGGGTATGTCGGGGAACTTCTTGAGTTCCAGCAAGGGTGTGAATGACCCTTTGAAAGTTCCAGAGGTCAGGTGTGATTAGGCTCGAGATACCTCAGCGGAAATAGGACTCAGCTCGCCTGGAGGGGAGAACCTCCTGGATTTTCTCGAGTTTCGGCAGGTGCTCTCGACTTATGACGGTGACCTCAGGCACCCGCACTGCTGGCCTCAGGAAAGGCCAGTCCCCATGCGAGTTGCACAGGGACCTCTCGGGATTCCTCTCCCGTCGATGCTGAGGCCTAAGACCTTGTGTGGAGTCAGTGCCGGAACGTGAGGATTCCTCTCCAGTGCTGACATGGATCTTGGGGTACTTCTGGAGTCTCCCCAGGGGAGTCAGTCCTCGTCTCCAATGGGGGAATGCACGTGCGCTTTCCTCCCGAGCTATAGCAGCAGTGTCGTGCTTCCCTTCGTATGGATCAAGGGATCTGTGGATTTCCCTCGAAGCTTTCCCACGAGGCTTTCCCACGAGGCATTCCCACGAGGCTTTCCCACAGGGCTGTCCCACGTGCCACCGTGGTGTGAGTCGATCCTCGGCTTGAAAGTCGGGGCAGTGCAGGGAAAAGAGGTTTCCCATGGAAAGGACGGAGACATCTTGGGGACTCTGGGAATGGTGGCACGAACCTGGAGTTCCTCTTGCCGTTCCTGTGGAGAGCGCCTCCTCTTGAGATGTGACGGGAACGCCGGGAATTCTTTCCCGACCACGCAGGGAAAGGATCCCTCCTCTCGAGCTAGGAGACGGAAACGGGGCTCCTCTGGATGTGGGCCGGACTCTCGTGCTTCCTCTCGAGTGCAGACGGGTATGTCGGGGAACTTCTTGAGTTGCAGCAAGGGTGTGAAGAACCCTTTGGAAGTTCCAAAGTTTAGGTGTGACTAGCCTCGAGCCGCCTTAGCGGAAATGGGCCTCTTCTCGCCTGGAGGGGAGAACCTACCGGATTTTCTCGAGTTTCCGCAGGTGCTCTCGACTTATGACGGTGACCTCAGGCACTCGTACTGGTGGCCTCAGGAAAGGCCAGTCCCCATGCGAGTTGCTCGGGGGCCTCTCGGGATTGCTCTCCCGTCGATGCCGGGGCCTAAGACCTTGTGTGGAGTCGGTGTCGGAACTTGAGGATTCTACTCCAGTGCAGACATGGATCTTTGGGTACTACTGGAGTCTCCCCTTGGGAGTCAGTCGTCGTCTCAAGTGGGGGCATGCAGGTGCGCTTTCCTCCCGAGCTGTAGCAGCAGTGTCGCGCTTCACTTCGGGTGGATCAAGGGATCAGGGGCTTTCCGACGAGGCTTTCACACAGGGCTGTCCCACGTGCCACCGTGGTTTGAGTCGATCCTCGGCTTCAAAGTCGAGGCAGTGCAGGGAAAACAGGTTTCCCTGGAATGGACTGATACATCTCGTTGTCTGTGGGAATGGTGGCACGACGCTGGAGTTCCTCTCGCCTTTCCTGTGGAGACCGCCTCCTCTTGAGATGCGACGGGAACAACGGGAATTCTTTCCCGACCACGCAGGGAAAGGATCCCTCCTCTCGAGCTAGGAGACGGAAACAGGGCTCCTCTGGATGTGACCGGGACTCTCGTGCTTCCTCTCAAGTGGAGACGGGTATGTCCGGGAACTTCTTGAGTTGCAGCAAGGGTGTGAAGAACCCTTTGGAAGTTCCAGAGGTTAGGTGTCATTAGCCTCGAGACGCCTCAGCGGAAATGGGCCTCATCTCGCCTGGATGGGAGAACCTCCTGGATTTTTTCGAGTTGCAGCAGGTGCTCTCGACTTACGACGGGGACCTCAGGGACCCGCTGTGGTGGCCTCAGGAAAGGCCAGTCCCCAGGCGAGTTGCTCGGGGGCCTCTCGGGATTCCTCTCCCGTCTATGGCGGGGCCTAAGATCTTGTGTGGATTCGGTGCCGGAACCTGAGCATTCCTCTCCACTGCTGACATGGATCTTGGGGTACTTCTGTAGTCTCCCCTGTGGAGTCAGTCCTCGTCTCGAGTGGGGGCATGCACTTGCACTTTCCTCCCGAGCTGTAGCAGCATTTCACGCTTCCCTTCGCGTGGATCAAGGGATCAGGGGCTTTCCCTCGAGGCTTTCCCACGAGGCTTTCCCACAGGGCTGTCCCACGTGCCACCGTGGTGTGAGTCGATCCTCGGCTTGAAAGTTGAGGCATTGCAGGGAAAACAGGTTTCCCTGGAATGGACAGAGACATCAGGTTGACTCTGGGAATGGTGGCACGACCCTGGAGTTCCTCTCGCCTTTCCTGTGGAGAGCGCCTCCTCTTGAGATGCGACGGGAACGCCGGGAATTCTTTCCCGAGCACGTAGGAAAAGGATCCCTCCTCTCGAGTTAGGAGACGGAAACGGGGCTCCTCTGGATGTGGCCGGGACTCTCGTGCTTCCTCTCAAGTGGAGACGAGTATGTCGGGGAACTTCTTGAGTTGCAGCAATGATGTGAAGGACCCTATGGAAGTTCCAGATGTTAGAAGTGATTAGCTTCTAGACACCTCAGCGGAAATGGGCCTCATCTCGCCTGGAGGTGAGAACCTCCTGGATTTTCTCGAGTTGGGGCAGGTGCTCTCGACTTACGACGGGGACCTCAGGGACCCGCTCTGGTGGCCTCAGGAAAGGCCAGTCCCCTTGCGAGTTGCTCGGGGGCCTCTCGGAATTCCTCTCCCGTCGATGCCGGGGCCTAAGACCTCGTGTGGAGTCGATGCCGGAACCTGAGGATTCCTCTCCAGTGTGAAATGGATCTTGGGGTGCTTCTGGAGACTCCCCAGGGGTGTCAGTCCTCGTCTCGAGTGGGGGCATGCACGTGCGCTTTCCTCCCGAGCTGTAGCAGCAGTGTCATACTTCCCGTCGAGTGGATCAAGGGATCAGTGGCTTTCCCTCCAGGCTTTACCACGAAGTTTTTCCACGAGGCTTTCCCACAGGGCTGTCCCACAGGTCTGTCCCATGTGCCACCGTGGTGTGAGTCGATCCTCGGCGTGAAAGTCGAGGCAGTGTAGGGAAAACAGGTTTCCCTGGAATGGACTGAGACATCTGGGGTTCTCTGGGAATGGTGGCACGACCCTGGAGTTCCTCTCGCCTTTCCTGTGGAGAGTGCCTCCTCTTGAGATGCGACGGGAACGCCGGGAATTCTTACCCGACCACGCAGGGAAAGGATCCCTTGTCTGGAGCCAGGAGGCAGAAACGGGGCTCCTCTGGATGTGGGCGGGACTCTCGTGCTTCTTCTTGTGTGGAGACCGGTATGTCAGGGAACTTCTTGAGTTGCAGCAAGGGTGTGAAGAACCGTTTGGAAGTTCCGGAGGTTAGGTGTGAATATCCTCGAAATGCCTCAGCGGAAATGGTCCTCGTCTCGCCTGGTGGGGAGAACCTCCTGGATTTTCTCGAGTTGCGGCAGCTGCTCTCGACTTACGACGGGAACCTCAGGGACCCGCTCTAGTGGCCTCAGGAAAGGCCACTCCCCATGCGAGTTGCTCGGGCGCCTCTCGGGATTCCACTCCTGTCGATCCCGGGGCCTAAGATCTTGTGTGGAGCCGGTGCCGTAACCTGAGCATTCCTCTCCAGTACCTACATGGATCTTGGGGTACTTCTGGAGACTCCCCAGGGGAGTCAGACCTCGTCTCGAGTGGGGGCATGCACGTGCGCTTTCCTCCCATGCTGTACCAGCAGTGTCACCCTTCCCTTCGCGTGGATCAAGGGATCAGGGCCTTTCCCTCGAGGCTTTCCCACGGGGCTTTCCCACGAGGCTTTCCCACAGGGCTGTCCCACGTGCCACCGTGGTGTGAGTCGATCCTCGGCTTGAAAGTCGAGGCAGTGCAGGGAAAACAGGTTTCCCTGGAATGGACTGAGACATCTGGGGGACTCTGGGAATGGTGGCACGACCCTGGAGTTCCTCTCGCCTTTCCTGCGGAGAGCCCCTCCTCTTGAGATGCGACGGAAACGCCGGGAATTCTTTCCCAACCACGCAGGAAAAGGATCCCTCCTCTCGAGCTAGGAGGCGGAAACGGGGCTCCTCTGGATGTGGGCCAGACTCTCGTGCTTCCTCTCGAGTGGAGACGGGTATGTCGGGGAACTTCTTGAGTTGCAGACAGGGTGTGAAGGACCCTTTGGAAGTTCCGGAGGTTAGGTGTGAATATCTTCGAAACGCCTCAGCGGAAATGGGCCTCATCTCGCCTGGAGGGGAGAACCTCCTGGATTTTCTCGAGTTGCGGCAGGTGCTCTCGACTTACGACGGGGACCTCAGGGACCTGCTCTGGTGGCCTCAGGAAAGACCAGTCCCCATGCGACTTGCTCGGGGGCCTCTCGGGATTCCTCTCCGTCGAAGTCGGGGCCTAAGACCTTGTGTGGAGTCGGTGCCCGAACCTGAGGATTCCTCTCCAGTGCTGACATGGATCTTGGGGTACTTCTGAGTCTCCCCAGGGGAGTCAGTCCTCGTCTCATGTGGGGGCCTGCACGTGAGCTTTCCTCTCGAGCTGTAGCAGCAGTGTCACGCTGGCTTAAGAACTTGTGTGGCGTCAGTGCCGGAACCTGAGAATGCCTCTCCAGTGCTAACATGGATCTTGGGGTACTTCTGAGTCTCCCCAGGGGAGTCAGTCCTCGACTCGAGTGGGGCCCTGCACGTGCGCTTTCCTCTCGAGCTGTAGTAGCAGTGTCACGCTTCCCTTCGATTGGATCAAGGGATTTGTGGCTTTCCCTCGAGGCTTTCCCACGAGGCTTTCCCACAGGGCTGTCCCACGTGCCACCGTGGTGTGAGTCGATCCTCGGCTTGAAAGTCGAGGCAGTGCAGGGAAGACAGGTTTCCCTGGAAAGGACTGAGACATCTGGGGGACTCTGGGAATGGTGGCACGACCCTGGAGTTCCTCTCGCCTTTCCTGTGTTCATCGCCTCCTTTGAGATGCGACAGGAAGGCCGCGAATTCTTTCCCGATCACACAGGGAAAGGATACCTCCGTCTAGCTAGGAGGCGGAAACGGAGCTGCTCTGGATGTGGGCAGAACTCTGGTGCTTCCTCTCGAGTGGAGACGGGTATGTCGGGGAACTTCTTGAGTTGCAGGAAGGGTGTGAAGGACCCTTTGGAAGTTCCAGATGTTAGGTCTGATTAGCCTCGAGACGCCTCTGTGGAAATGGGCCTCATCTCGCCTGGATGGGAGAACCTCCTGGATTTTCTCGAGTTGGGGCAGGTGCTCTCGACTTAAGACGGGGACCACAGGGACCCGCTCTGGTGGCCTCCTAAAAGGCCAGTCCCCATGCGAGTTGCTCGGGGGCCACTCGGGATTTTTCTCCCTTCGATGCCGGGGCCTAAGATCTTGTGTGGAGTCGGTGCTGGAACCTGAGGATTCCTCTCCAGTGCTGACATGGATCTTGGGGTACTTCTGGAGTCTCCCCAGGGGAGTCTGTCCTAGTCTCGAGTGGGGGCATGCACGGGTGCTTTCCTCCCGAGCTGTAGGAGCAGTGTCACGCTTCCCTTCGCGTGGATCAAGGGATCTGTGGCTTTCCCTCGAGGCTTTCCCACGAGGCTTTCCCACGAGTCTTTCCCACAGGGCTGTCGCAGGTACCACCGTGGTGTGAGTCGATCCTCGGCTTGAAAATCTAGGCAGTGCAGGGAAAACAGGTTTCCCTGGAATGGACTGAGACATCTGGGGGACTCTGGGAATGGTGGCACGACCCTGGAGTTCCTCTCGCGTTTCCTGTCGAGAGCGCCTCCACTTGAGGTGCGACGGGAACGGAATTTGCACCATCTACGTTGGGCCACCGGCGCCCGCTTGAATATCTAAGGGTGCCTCGCCTTAAGCTCCCTTTTGCGCGGGTCTTAACAGCCGGGGCAAGTAAGTAGACCTGGCGAGCCTCCGCGCCCCAGATGGAGATTCAGCCTGAAGTTAAAGTAAAGAGCAGAGAGAGGAAAGGGGAGAGAAGAGGAGAAAGAGAGAGACATGGGGGGAGCCAGAGTCCCAAGAAACCAGGCCGAGAGACTAGTTCGAGAAACTGGTCCGAGAAACTGGCCCCTGGCCCCTGGCCCCCATTCTTTATTGTTCAGAAGGCCTTTTATACTTTTGATAAAATATGGAGATCAATGGGTAACACAGAATTATGTAGCGTTCGCAGCCCAGACTCTTTCTATACATCATTTTGTATACAAAAGGTCTCAGGTGATTTACATTATCTTCTGGCCAAGAAGCTTGTTAACACTTTTTATCTCTCTTCCTTAATGAATGTTGATTTTGTTTCCCCTGAAGTGTTTTTCTTTAATTTGCATCTCCTTAAAGCATTAAAGTTACATCTCTATAGAACAAAGGTGCAGTGGGATATAACAAAGAAGGTACGTAACTCGAAGATCTAATGTTGCTAATACCAGGTCTACTACTTGTTTTTCTATATACCAACTATATCTAAAAATAAAGGATATGAAAATTTGGCAGCAAGCATTGACTCAACAAATGAAACTTTTAATCAGTCCTATTCTAAAGAATTTGACTCCTCGGAAGCCCCTACATTCCTAGGATGTTTTAAGCTTCCTGTGCCTCCTGCGGTCAGGAGGCCTCAAACAATCACACTCGCAGAGTCCTGCAGGCAGGCTAGAAAGCCATCGGAGGGGTTTTTTGGATTGAAACACTCTTTCAAATGCAGAAGACTAAAGCCCTGAATTGACTTTTTCCAGAAAATGTCAGAAGAGTGGAAAAGCAGAGCACAAAAGCCGGCAGATTTTTGTTGGGGTACATGCTTAGGAATTTCCAGAGGGATCCCTGAAGTCTGAGCACGCCTTGCGTATGTCAGCTTCCTTCCTCATGACCTTGTCACGGGCGGGATTCCTCACACTGGCTCCCGGCATCGGGGTTCTTCTGGAGTCTCCGCAGGGGAGTCAGTCCTCGTGTCGAGGGGGGCATGCACGTGCGCTTTCCTCCAGAGCTGTAGCAGCAGTGTCACACTTCCCTTCGCGTGGATCAAGGGATCTGTGGCTTTCACTTGAGGCTTTCCCACGAGGCTTTACCACAGAGCTGTCCCACGTGCCACCGGGGTGTGAGGCGATCCTCGGCTTGAAGGTCGAGGCAGTGCAGCGAAAACAGGTTTCCCTTGAATGGACTGAGACATCTGGGGGACTCTGGGAATGGTGGCACGACCCTGGAGTTCCTCTCGCCTTTCCTGTGTAGAGCGCCTCCTCTTGAGATGCGACGGGAACGCCGGGAATTCTTTCCCGACCACGCAGGGAAAGCATCCCTCCTCTCGAGCTAGGAGGCGGAAACGGGACTCCTCTGGATGTGGGCGGGACTCTCCTGCGTCCTCTCGAGTGGAGACGGGTATGTGGGGGAACTTCTTGAGTTGCAGCAAGGGTGTGAAGGACCCTTTGGAAGTTCCAGAGGATAGGTTTGATTAGCCTCGAATCGCCTCAGCGGAAATGGGCCTCATCTCGCCTGGAGGGGAGAACCTCCTGGATTTTCTCGAGTTGCCGCAGGTGCTTTCCACGAAGGACGGGGACCACAGGGACCCGCTCTGGTGGCCTCAGGGAAGGCCAGTCCCCATGCGAGTTGCTCGGGGGCCTCTTAGGATTCCTCTCCCGTTGATGCCGGGGCCTAATTCCTTGTGTGGAGTCGTTGCCGGAATCTGAGGATTCCTCTCCAGTGCTGACATGGATCTAGGGGTACTTCTAGAGTCTCCCCAGGGGAGTCAGTCCTCCTCAGATTGGGGGCATGCACTTGGGCTTTCCTGCCGAGCTGCAGGAGCAGTTTCTCGCTTCCCTTCGCGTGGATCAAGGGATCTGTGGCTTTCCCTCGAGGCTTTCCCACGAGGCTTTCCCAAAAGGCTGTCCCACAAGGCTGTCCCACGTGCCACTGTGGTGTGAATCGATCCTCGGCTTGAAATTCGAGGCAGTGCAGGGAAAACAGGTTTCCCTGGAATGGACTGAGACATCTGGGGAACTCTGGAAATGGTGGCACGACCCTGGATTTCCTCTCGCCTTTCCTGTGGAGAATGCCTCCTGTTAAGATGCGCGGGAACGCCAGGAATCCTTTCCCGACGACACAGGGAGAGAATCAATCCTCTCGAGCTATGAGGCGGAAACGGGGCTCCTCTGGATGTGGGCGGGACTCTCGTGTTTCCTCTCGAGTGAAGACGGGTATGTCGTGGAACTTCTTGAGTTGCAGCAAGGGTGTGAAGTACCCTTTGGAAGTTCCAGAGGTTAGGTGTGATTAGCCTCGAGACGCCTCAGCGGAAATGGGCCTCATCTCGCCTGGAGGGGAGAACATCCTGGATTTTCTCGAGTTGCGGCAGGTGCTTTCCACGTAGGACGGGGACCACAGGGACCCGCTCTGGTGGCCTCAGGGAAGGCCAGTCCCCATGCGAGTTGCTTGGGGGCCTCTTAGGATTCCTCTCCCGTTGATGCCGGGGCCTAAGTCCTTGTGTGGAGTCGTTGCCGGAATCTGAGGATTCCTCTCCAGTGCTGACATGGATCTAGGGGTACTTCTAGAGTCTCCCCAGGGCAGTCAGTCCTCGTCAGATTGGGGGCATGCACTTGGGCTTTCCTGCCGAGCTGTAGGAGCAGTGTCACGCTTCCATTCGCGTGGATCAAGGGATCTGTGGCTTTCCCTCGAGGCTTTCCCACGAGGCTTTCTCAAGAGGCTTTCCCACGTGGCTTTCCCACAGGGCTGTCCCACGTGTCACCGTGGTGTGAGTCGATCTTCGGCTTGAAAGCCGAGGCAGAGCAGGGCAAACAGGTTTCCCTTGAATGCACGGAGACGTCTGGGGGACTCTGGGAATGGTGTCACGACCCTGAAATTCCTCTCGCCTTTCCTGTGGAGAGCGCCTCCTCTTGGGATGCGACGGGAACGCCGGGAAATTTTTCGCGATCACGGAGGGAAAGGATCCCTCCTCTCAAGCTAGGAGGCGGAAACGGTGCTCCTCTGGATGTGGGCGGGACTCTCGTGCTTCCTCTGGAGTGGAGACGGTATGTGGGGAACTTCTTGAGTTGCAGCAAGGGTGTGAAGGACCCTTTGAAAGTTCCAGAGGTTAGGTGTGATTAGCCTCGAGACGCCTCAGCGGAAATGGGCCTCATCTCGCCTGAAGGGGAGAACCTCCTGGATTTTCTCGAGTTGCGGCAGGTGCTCTCGACTTACGACGGGGACCTCAGGGACCCGCTTTTGTGGCCTCAGGAAAGGTCTCTCCCCATGCGAGTTGCTCGGGGGCCTCTCGGGATTTCTCTCCCGTCAATGTCGGGGCCTAAGACCTTGTGTGGAGTCGGCTGCCGGAACCTGAGGATTCCTCTCAAGTGCTGACATGGATATTGGGGTACTTCTGGTGTCTCCCCAGGGGAGTCAGTACTCGTCTCGAGTGGGGGCATGCACGTGCGCTTACCTCCCGAGCTGTAGCAGCATTTTGATTCTTCCCGGTCGAGTGGATCAAGGGATCTGTGGCTTTCCCTCGAGGCTTTCCCACGAGGCTTTCCCATGAGGCTTTCCCACAGGGCTGTCCCACGTGCCACCGTGGTGTGAGTCGATCCTCGGCTTGAAAGTCGAGGCAGTGCAGGGAAACAGGTTTCCCTGGAATGGAATGAGACATCTGGGGGATTCTGGGAATGGTGGCACAACCCTGGAGTTCCTCTCGCCTTTCTTTTGAGAGTGCCTCCGCTTGAGATGCGACCTGAACGCCGGGAATTCTTTCCCGACCACGCAGGGAAAGGATCCCTCCTCTCGAGCTAGGAGGCGGACATGGGGCTCCTCTGGATGTGGGCGTGACTCCCGTGCTTCCTCTCGAGTGGAGACGGGTATGTCGGGGAACTTCTTAAGTTGCAGCAAGGAGGTGAAGGACCATTTGGAAGTTCCAGAGTTTAGGTGTGATTAGCCTCCAGACGCCTCAGCGGAAATGGGCCTCATCTCGCCTGGAGGGGAGAACCTCCTGGATTTTCTCGAGTTGCGGCAGGTGCTCTCGACTGACGACGGTGACCTCAGGGACCCGCTCTGTTGGCCTCAGGAAAAGGCCAGTCCCCATGCGAGTTGCTCGGGGGCCTCTCAGGATTCCTCTCCTGTCGAAGCCGGTTCCTAAGACCTTGTGTGGATTCGTTTCCGGAACATGAGGATTCCTCTCCAGTGCTGACATGGATCTTGGGGTACTTCTGGACTCTCCCCAGGGGTGTCAGTCCTCGTCTCGAGTGGGGGCATGCACGTGCACTTTCCTCCCGAGCTGTAGGAGTAGTGTCACATTTCCCTTCGCGTGGATCAAGGAATCTGTGGCTTTCCCTCGAGGCTTTCCCAAGAGGCTTTCCCACGAGGCTTTCCCACAGGGCTGTCCCACGTACCAGCGTGGTGTGAGTCGATCCTCGGCTTGAAAGTCGAGGCAGTGCAGGGAAAACAGTTTTCACTGGAATGGACTGAGATATCTGGGGGACTCTGGGAATGGTGGCACGACCCTGGAGTTCCTCTCGCCTTTCCTGTGGAGAACGCCTCCTGTTGAGATGCGCGGGAATGCCAGGAATCCTTTCCCCGACGACACAGGGAGAGAATCAATCCTCTCGAGCTATGAGGCAGAAACGGGGCTCCTCTGGATGTGGGCGGGACTCTCGTGTTTCCTCTCAAGTGAAGACGGGTATGTCGGGGAACTTCTTGAGTTGCAGCAAGGGTGTGAAGTACCCTTTGGAAGTTCCAGAGGTTAGGTGTGATTAGCCTCGAGACGCCTCAGCGGAAATGGGCCTCATCTCGCCTGGAGGGGAGAACCTCCTGGATTTTCTCGAGTTGCGGCAGGTGCTTTCCACGTAGGATGGGAACCACAGGGACCCGCTCTGGTGGCCTCAGGGAAGGCCAGTCCCCATGCGAGTTGCTCAGGGGCCTCTTAAGATTCCTCTCCCGTTGATGCCGGGGCCTAAGTCCTTGTGTGGAGTCGTTGCCAGAAACTGAGGATTCCTCTCCAGTGCTGACAAGGATCTAGGGGTACTTCTAGAGTCTCCCCAGGGGAGTCAGTCCTCGTCAGATTGGGGGCATGCACTTGGGCTTTCCTGCCGAGCTGTAGGAGCAGTGTCACGCTTCCCTTCGCGTGGATCAAGGGATCTGTGGCTTTCCGTCGAGGCTTTCCCACGAGGCTTTCCCACGAGGCTTTCCCACAGGGCTGTCCCACGTGCCACCGTGCTGTGAGTCGATCCTCGGCTTGAAAGCCGAGGCAGTGCAGGGAAAACAGGTTTCCCTGTAATGCACGGAGACATCTGGGGGACTCTGGGAATGGTGCCACGACCCTGGAATTCCTTCGCCTTTCCTGTGGAGAGCGCCTCCTCTTGGGATGCGACGGGAACGCCGGGAAATTTTTTCCCGATCACGCAGGGAAAGGATCCCTCCTCTCAAGCTAGGAGGCGGAAACGGGGCTCCTCTGGATGTGGGCGGGACTCTCATGCTTCCTCTGGAGTGGAGACGGTATGTGGGGGAACTTCTTGAGTTGCAGCAAGGGTGTGAAGGACCCTTTGAAAGTTCCAGAGGTTAGGTGTGATTAGCCTCGAGACGCCTCAGCGGAAATGGGCCTCATCTCGCCTGGAGGGGAGAACCTCCTGGATTTCTCGAGTTGCGGCAGGTGCTCTCGACTTATGACGGGGACCTCAGGGACCCGCTCTGGTGGCCTCAGGAAAGGTCTCTCCCCATGGGAGTTGCTCGGGGGCCTCTCGGGATTCCTCTCCCGTCAATGTCGGGGCCTAAGACCTTGTGTGGAGTTGCTGCCGGAACTTGAGGATTCCTCTCAAGTGCTGACATGGATCTTGGGGTACTTCTGGTGTCTCCCCACGGAGTCAGTCCTCGTCTCGAGTGGGGGCATGCACGTGCGCTTTCCTCCCGAGCTGTAGCAGCAGTTTCATTCTTCCCGTCGAGTGGATCAAGGGATCTGTGGCTTTCCCTCGAGGCTTTCCCAAGAGGCTTTCCCACGAGGCTTTCCCACAGGGCGATCCCACGTACAACCGTGGTGTGAGTCGATCCTCGGCTTGAAATTCGAGGCAGTGCAGGGAAAAGAGGTTTCCCTGGAATGGACTGAGACATCTGGGGAACTGTGGGAATGGTGGCACGACCCTGAAGTTCCTCTCGCCTTTCCTGTGGAAAGTGCCTCCTGTTGAGATGCGCGGGAACGCCAGGAATCCTTTCCCGACCACACAGGGAAAGAATCCCTCCTCTCGAGCTAGGAGGCGGAATCGGGGCTCCTCTGGATGTGGGCGGGACTCTCGTGTTTCGTCTCGAGTGAAGAAGGGTATGTCGGGGAACTTCTTGAGTTTCAGCAAGGGTGTGAAGGACCCTTTGGAAGTTCCAGAGGTTACGTGTGATTAGCCTCGAGACGCCCTCAGCGGAAATGGTCCTCATCTCGCCTGAAGGAGATAAACTCCTGGATTTACTCGAGTTGCGGCAGGTGCTTTCCACGTAGGACGGGGACCACAAGGACCCTCTGGTGGCCTCAGGGAAGGCCAGTCCTCACGCGAGTTGCTCGGGGGCCTCTTAGGATTCCTCTCCCTTTGATGCTGGTTCCTAAGTCCTTGTGTGGAGTCGTTGCCGGAATCTGAGGATTCCTCTCCAGTGCTGACATGGATCTAGGGGTACTTCTAGAGTCTCCCCAGGGGAGTCAGTCCTCGTCAGAGTGGGGGCAGGCACATGGGCTTTCCTGCCGAGCTGTAGGAGCAGTGTCACGCTTCCCTTCGCGGTGGATCAAGGGATCTGTGGCTTTCCCTCGAGGCTTTCCCACAGGGCTGTCCACGAGGCTTCCCACAGGGCTGTCCCACGTGCCACCGTCGTGTGAGTCAATCCTCGGCTTGAAAGCCGAGGCAGTGCAGGGAAAAACAAGTTTCCCTGGAATGCACGGAGACATCTGGGGGACTCTGGGAATGGTGGCACGACCCTGGAGTTCCTCTCGCCTTTCCTGTGGGAGAGCGCCTCCTCTTGAGATGCGACGGAACGCTGGCATTTCTTCCCGACCACGCAGGGAAAGGATCCCTCCTCTCGAGCTAGGAGGAGGAAACGGGGCTCCTCTGGATGTGGGCGGGACTCTCCCTGCTTCCTCTCGAGTGGAGACGGGTATGTCGGGGAACTTCTTGAGTTGCAGCAAAGGTGTGAAGGACCCTTTTGGAAGTTCCAGAGGTTAGGTGTGATTAGCCTCGAGACGCCTCAGCGGAAATGGGCCTCATCTCGCCTGGAGGGGAGAACCTCCTGGATTTTCTCGAGTTGCGGCAGGTGCTCTCGAGTTTTGACAGAGATCTCAGGGACCCGCTCTGGTGACCTCAGGAAAGGCCAGTCCCATGCGAGGTGCTAGGGGCCCTCTCAGGATTCCTCTCCTGTCGATGCCGGGGCTAAACCTTGTGTGGAGTCGGGACCGGAATCTGAGGATTCCTCTCCAGTGCTGACATGGATCTTGGCGTACTTCTGGAGTCTCCCAAGTGGCGTCAGTCCTCTCGGCTCGAGTGGGGTCATGCACGTGCGCTTTCCTCCTGAGCGGTAGCAGCAGTGTCACGCTTCCCGTCCGTGGATCAAGGATCTGTGGCTTTCCCTCGAGTCTTCCCATGAGGCTTTCTCTCAGGG
>NW_017208037.1:0-4129 GCF_001704415.2 Capra hircus | reverse complement strand
GGGAACTTCTTGAGTTGCAGGAAGGGTGTGAAGGACGCTTTGCAAGTTCCAGAGGTTAGGTGTGATTAGCGTCGAGATGCCTCAGTGGAAATGGGCCTCATCTCGCCTGGAGGGGAAACTCCTGAATTTTCTCGAGTTGCGGCAGGTGCTCTCGACTTACGACAGGGACCTCAGGGACCCGCTCTGGTGGACTCAGGAAAGGACAGTCCCCATGCAAGTTGCTCGGGGCCTCTCGGGATTCCTCTCCCGTCGATGCCGGGGCCTAAGACTTTTGTGTGGAGTCGGTGCCGGAACCTGAGGTTTCCTAACAGTGCTGACATGGATCTTGGGGTACTTCTGAAGTCTCCCCAGGAGTCAGTCCTCGTCTCGAGTGGGGCATGCACGTGCGCTTTCCTCCCGAGCTGTAGCAGCAGTGTCACACTTCTTGGCGATTGGATCATGGTATCAGTGGCTTTCCCTGAAGGCTTTCCCTCGAGGCTTTTCCACGAGGCTTTCCCACAGGGCTGTCCCACGTGCCACCGTGGTGTGAGTTGATCCTCGGCTTGAAAGTCGAGGCAGTGCAGGGAAAACAAGTTTCCCTGGAATGGACTGAGACATCTGAGGGAATCTGGGAATGGTGGCACGACCCTGGAGTTCCTCTCGCCTTTTCTGTGGAGAGCGCCTACTCTTGAGATGCGACGGGAATGCCGGAAATTCTTTCCCGACCACGCAGGGAAAGCATCCCTTCTTTCCAGCTATGAGGTGGAAACGGGGCTCCTCCTCATGTGGGAGAGACTCTCGTGCTTCCTCTCGAGTGGAGACGGGCAGGTTGGGGAACTTCTTGAGTTGCAGCAAGGTGAGAAGGACCCTTTGGTAGTTCTAGAGGTTAGGTGTGATTAGCCCCGAGATGCCTCAATGGAAATGGGCCTCATCTCGCCTGGAGGGGAGAAACTCCTGGATATTCTAGAGTTGCTGCAGGTGCTCTCGACTTACGATGGGGACCTCAGGGACCCGCTCTGGTGGCCTCAGGAAATTCCAGTCCCCATGCGAGTTGCTCGGGGCACTCTCCGGATTCCTCTCCGTCGATCGGGGCCTCAGACCTTACGTAGAGTCGGTGCTGTAACCTGAGGATTCCTCTCCAGTGCTGACATGGATCTTGGTGTACTGCTGGAGTCTCCCCAGGGGAGTCAGTCCTCGTCTCGGTTGAGGGCATGCACGTGCGCTTTCCTCCCCAGCTGTAGCAGCAGTGTCGCGCTTCCCTTCGCGTGGATCAAGGGATCTGCGGCTTTCCCTCGAGGCTTTCCACGAGGCTTTCCCACGAGGCTTTGCCACAGGGCTGTCCCACGTGCCACAGTGGTGTGAGTCGATCCTCGGCTTGAAAGTCGAGTCAGAGCGGGGAAACAGGATTCCCTGGAATGGACTGAGACATCTGGGGGACTCGGAGAATGGTGGCATGTCCCTGGAGTTCCTCTCGCCTTTCCTGTGAAGAGCGCCTCCTCTTGAGATGGGACGGGAACGCCGGGAATTCTTTCCCGACCTCCCAGGGAAAGGATCCCTCCTCTCGAGCTATGAGGCGGAAACGGGGCTCCTCTGGATGTGGGCGGAACTATCGTGCTTCCTCTTGAGTGGAGACGGGTATGTCGGGGAACTTCTTGATTTGCAGCAAGGGTATGAAGGACCCTTTGGAAGTTCCAGAGTTTAAGTGTGCTTAGCCTTGAGATGTGTCAGCGGAAATAGGCTTCATTTTGCCTGGAGGGGAGAACATCCTTGATTTTCTCGAGTTGCGGCAGGTGCTCTCGACTTACGACGGGGACCGCAGGGACCCGCTCTGGTGGCCTCAGGAAAGGCCAGTCAAGATCCAAGACAGCACTGGAGAGGGAGAGACATCACGAGAGGCTTCCGAGCAACTCGCATGGTGACTGGCCTTTCCTGAGGACACCAAAGCGGGTCCCTGAGGTCCCCGTCGTAAGTTGAGAGCACCTGGCGCAACTCGAGAAAATCCAGGAGGTTCTCCCCTCCAGGCGAGATGAGACCCATTTGCGCTGAGGCATCTCGAGGTTAATCACACCTAACCTCTGAACTTCCAAAGGGCCTTCACACCCTTGCTGCAACTCAAGAAGTTCCCCGACATACCGTTTCCACTCGAAAGGAAGCACGAGAGTCCGCGCCACAACCAGAAGAGCCCCGTTTCAGCCTCATAGCTCGAGAGGAGGGATCCTTTCCCTGCGTGCTAGGGAAAGAATTTCCGGCGTTCCCGTCGCATCTCAAGAAGAGGCGCTCTCCACAGGAAAGGCGAGAGGAACTCAGGGTCGTGCCACCATTCCCAGAGCCCCCAGATGTCTCAGTCGATTCCAGGAAACCTCTTTTTCCCGCAATGCCTCGACTTTCAAGCCGAGGATCGACTCAGACCTCGGTGGCACGTGGGACAGCCCTGTGAAAAGCCTAGTGGGAAAGCCTTTTGGGAAAGCCTACAGAGAAAGCCACAGATCCCTGGATCCACGCAAAGGGAAGCGTGACACTGCTGCTATAGCTCGGGAGGAAAGCGCACGGGCACGCCACACTCGCGACGAGGACTGACTCCCCTGGAGACTCCAGAAGTACCCCAAGATCCATGTCAGAACTGGAGAGGAATCCTCAGGTTCCGGCACCGACTCCACACAAGGTCTCAGGCCCCGGCATAGACGGGACAGGAATCGCTAGAGGCGCACGAGCAACTCGCATGGGGACGGGCCTTTCCTGAGGGCACTAGAGCGGGTCCCTGAGGTCCCCGTCGTAAGCCGAGAGCACCTGCGGCAACTCGAGAAAATCCAGGAGGTTATCCCCTCCAAGCGAGATGAGGCCATTTCCGCTGAGGAGTCTCGAGGCTTATCACCCTAATCTCTGGAACTTTCAAAGGGTCCTTCACACCCTTGCTGCAACTCAAGAAGTTCCCGACATACCCGTCTCCACTCGAGAGGAAGCTCGAGAGTCCGCCCTCATCCTTAGGAGCCCCTTTTCCGCTTCCTAGCTCGAGAGGAGGGATCCTTTTCCCTGCGTGGTCGGGAAAGAATTCCCGGCGTTCCCGTCGCATCTCAAGAGGAGGCGCTCTCCACAGGAAAGGCCAGAGGAACTCCAGGTCATGCCACCACTCCCAGAGTCCCCCAGATGTCTCAGTCCATTCCAGGGAAACCTGTTTCCCTGGACTGCCTCGACTTAAAGCCGAGGATCGACTCACACAACGGTGGCACGTGGGACAGCCCTGCAGGAAAGCCTCGTGGAAAGCTCGTGGGAAAGCCTCGAGGGAATGCCACAGATCCCTTGTTCCCGCGAAGGGAAGCGTGACACTGCTGCTACAGCTCGGGAGGAAAGCGCACGTGCATGCCCCACTCGAGACGAGGACTGACTCCCTGGGGAGATTCCAGAAGTACCCTAAGATCCATGTCAGCACTGGAGAGGAATCCTCAGGTTCCGGAACTGTATCCAGACAAGGTCTCAGGCCCCAGCATCGACTGGAGAGGAATCCCGAGAGGCGCCGGAGCAACTCGCATGGGGACTGGCCTTTCCTGAGGCCAGCAGAGCGGGTCCCTGAGGTCCCGTCGTAAGTCAAGAGCACCTGCAGCAAATCGAGAAAATCCAGGAGGTTCTCCCCTCCAGGCGAGATGAGGCCCATTTCCGCTGAGGCGTCTCGAGGCTATTCGCACTTAACCTCTGGAAGGTCCAAAGGGTCCTTCACACCCTTGCTGCAACTCAAGAAGTTCCGCCGACATACCCGTCTCCACTCGAGAGGAAGCACTAGAGTCCCGCCCACATCCAGAGGAGCCCGTTTCCCCCTGCTAGCTCGAGAGAAGTGATCCTTTCCCTGAGTGGTCGGGAAAGAATTCCCGGCGTTCCCGTCGCATGCCAAGTGGATGCGCTCTCCACAAGAAAGGCGAGAGGAGAACTCCAGGGTCGTGTCACCATTCCCAGAGACCCCAGATGTCTCAGTCCATTCCAGGGATACCTGTATTCCCTGCACTGCCTCGACTTTCAAGCGAGGATCGACTCACACCCACGGTGGCACGTGGGACAGCCCTGTGGGAAAGCCTCGTGGGAAAGCCTCGTGGGAAAGCCTCGAGGGAAATCCACAAATCCTTGATCCACGCGAAGGGAAGCGTGACACTGCTTGCTACAG
>NW_017208036.1:0-4129 GCF_001704415.2 Capra hircus | reverse complement strand
CGCACGTGCATGCCCTCAATCGAGACGAGGACTGACTCCCCTGGGGAGACTCCAGAAGTACAAAAGTTCCATGTCAGCATTTGGAGAGGAATCCTCAGGTTCCGGCACGACTCCACACAAGGTCTTAGTCCCTGGCATCGACTGTAGAGGAATCCGAGAGGGCTCGGAGCAACTCTCGCATGGGGACTGGCCTTTCCTGAGGCCACCAGAGCGGGTCCCTGAGGTCCCCGTCGTAAGTCGAGAGCAACTGCACAACTTGAGAAATCCAGGAGGTTCTCCCCTCCAGGCGAGATGAGGCCCATTTCCGCTGAGGCTTCTCGAGGCTAATCACACCTAACCTCTGGAGATTTCAAAGGGTCCTTCACACCCTTGCTGCAACTCAAGAAGTTCCCCGAAATACCCGTCTCCACTGGAGAGGAAGCACGAGAGTCCCGCCCACATCCAGAGGAGCCCCGATTCCGCCTCAAAACTCCAGAGGAGGGATCGTTTCCCTGCTTGGACCGTGAAGAATTCCCGGGGTTTCCATCGCATCTCAAGAGGAGGCGCTCTCCTCAGGAAAGGCGAGAGGAACTCCAGGGTCGTGCCACCATTCCCAGAGTCACCCATATGTCTCACTCCATTCGAGGGAAACATGTTTTCCCTTCACTGCCTCGACTTTCAAGCCAAGGATAGACTCACACCACGGTGGCACATGGGACAGCCCTCTGGGAAAGCCTCGTGGGAAAGCCTCGTTGGAAAGCCTCCAGGGAAAGCCACAGATCCCTTGATCCACGCGAAGGGGAGTGTGACACTGCTGCTACAGCTCGGAGGAAAGCGCACGTGCCTGCCCCCACTCCAAACAGGACGGTCTCCCCTGGGGAGACTCCAGAAGTACCCCAAGATCCATGTCAGCACTGGAGAGGAATCCTCAGGTTCCGGCACCGACTCCACAAAAGGTCTTAGGCCCCGGTATCGACGGAGAGGAATCCTGAGAGGCCCCCGAGCAACTCGCATGGGGACTGGCCTTTTCTGACACCACCAGAGCGGGTCCCTCGGTCCCCTTTGTAAGTCGAGAGCACCTGCCGCAACTCGAGAAAATCCAGGAGGTTTTCCCCTCCAGGCGAGATGAGGCCCATTTCCGCTGAGGCGTCTCGAGGCTAATCACACCTAACCTCTGGAACTTCCAAAGGGTCCTTCACAGCCTTGCTGCAACTCAAGAAGAGCCCTGACATACCCATCTCCACTCGAGAGGAAGCACGAGCGTCCCGCCCACATCCAGAGGAGCTCCGTTTCCGCCTCTTATCTCGAGAGGAGGGATCCTTTCCCTGCGTGTTCGGGAAAGATTTCCCGGCGTTCCCGACGCATCTCAAGAGGTTGCGCTCTCCTCAGGAAAGGCGAGAGGAACTCCAGGTTCGTGCCACCATTCCCAGAGTCCCCCAGATGTCTCAGTCCACTCCAGGGAAACCTGTTTTCCCTGCACTGCCTCGACGTTCAAGCCGAGGATCGACTCACACCACGGTGGCACGTGGGACAGCCCTGTGGGAAAGCCTCGGGGAAAGCCTGGTGGGAAAGCCTAGTGGGAACGCATCGAGGGAAAGCCTCGAGGGAAAGCCACAGATCCCTTGATACACGCGAAGGGAAGCGTGACACTGCTGCTACAGCTCGGGAGGAAAGCGCACGTGCATGCCCCCACTCGAGACGAGGACTGACTCCCCTGGGGAGCGTCCAGAAGTACCCCAAGATCCATGTCAGCACTGGAGAGGAATCCTCAGATTCTGGAACAGAATCCACAGAAAGTCTTAGGCCGCGGCATCGTCGGGAGGGGTATCCCGAGAGGCCCCCGAGCAACTAGCATGGGGACTGGCCTTTCTGAGGCCACCGGAGCGGGTCCCTGAGGTCCCCGTCGTAAGTCCAGAGCACCTGCCGCAACTCGAGAAAATCCAGGAGGTTCTCCCCTCCAGGCGAGTTGAGGCCCATTTCCGCTGAGGCGTCTCGAGGCTAATCACACCTAACCTCTGGAACGTCCAAAGGGTCCTTCACACCCTTGCTGCAACTCAAGAAGTTCCCCGACATACCCGTCTCCACTCGAGAGGAAGCACGAGAGTCCCGCCCACATCCAGAGGAGCCCCGTTTCAGCCTCCTAGCTCGAGAGGAGGGATCCTTTCCCTGCGTGGTCGGGAGAGAATTCGCGGCCTTCCCGTCGCATTTCAAGAGGAGGCGCTCTCCGCAGGAAAGGCAAGAGGAACTCCAGGGTCGTGCCACCATTCCCAGAGTCCCCCAGATGTCTCAGTCCATTCCAGGGAAACCTGTTTTCCCTGCACTGCCTCGACTTTCAAGCCGAGGATCGACTCACACCACGGTTGCACGTGGGACAGCCCTGTGGGAAAGCCTCGTGGTAAAGCCTCGACGGAAATCCTCGAGGGAAAGCCACAGATCCCTTAATCCAAGTGAGTGTTAACAGGAGGTTTTCACCTCCTTGCGAATTCAGATTTGGGCCCTGACTCAACACAAGGTCTTAGGCCTCGGCGTCGTCTGCAGAGTAATCCCGAAATTCAGCTGATGTGTAAGGGTCCCTCATTCCCCGCAAAGATGCGGAAAAATTGAACATCTAAATGTGAGTGAGACCCTAGCTTTTGCTCCCGAGTGGAGACGTTCCTGTGGGAAATTCTTGAGTTGTACAAGGGTTTGAAAGAGTCTTTGGAAATTCCAGATATTAGGTGTGATTAGCGTCGAGACGCCTCAGCGGAAAAGGGCCTCATCTCGCCTGGAGGGGAGATCCTCCTGGATTTTGTTGAGTTGAGAGAGGTGCTCTCGAGTTATGAGTGGGACATCAGGGACGAGATCTGTTGGGCTCAATAAAGTCCAGTCCTCATGCAAGTTGCTAGGAGGCCTCTCGGGATTCGTCTCCCATCTATACCAGGGCCTTAGACCTTGTGTGGGGTCGGGGTCGGAACCTGAGGATTCGTCTCCAGTGCTGACATGGATCTTGGGGTACTTCTGGAGTCTCCCCAGGGGAGTCAGTCCTCGTCTCGAGTGGGAGAATGCACGTGCGCTTCCTCCCAAGCTGTAGCAGCAGTGTCACGCTTCCCCTCACGTGAATCAAGGGATCTGTGGCTTTCCCTCGAGGCTTTCCCACGAGGCTTTTCCACGAGGGTTTCCCACAAGGCTTTTCCACAGGGCTGTTCCACGTGCCACCATGGTGTGAGTCGATCCTCGGCATGATAGTCGAGGCAGTGCAGGGAAAACAGTTTCCCCTGGAATGGACTGAGTCATCTGGGGGACTCTTGGAATGGTGGAACAACCCTGGAGTTCCTCTCGCCCTTCCTGTGAGAGCACCTTCTCTTGAGACGTGATGGGAACGCCGGGTATTCTTTCCTGACAAAGTAGGGAAAGGATCCCTCATCTCAAGATCAGGGTGGAAACAGAGCTCCTCTGCCTGTGGGCGGGCCCCTCCTGCCTCCTCTCGAGTGGAGACGGGTATGTCGGGGAACTTCTTTAGTTGCAGCAAGGGTGTGAAGGACCCTTTGGAAGTTCCAGAGGTGAGGTGTGATTAGGTTCTAGCCCCTCAGCGGAAATGGGCCTCATCTCGCCTGGAGGGGAGAACCTCCTCCTGGATTTTCTCGAGTTGCGGCCGGTGCTCTCGACTTACGACGGGGACCTCAGGGACCCACTCTGGTGGCCTCAGGAAAGGCCAGTCCCCATGCGAGTTGTTAGGGGACCTCTCGTGATTCCTCTCCCATCGATGCTGGGGCCTAAGACTTGTGTGGATTCGGGCCAGCACCTGAGGATTCCTCTGCAGTGCTGATGTGTATCTTGGGGTACTTCTGGAGTTACTCCAGGGGAGTCATTCTCGTCACCAGTGGGGTCATGCACGAGCTCTTTCCTCACTAGTTGTTGCCGCAGTGTCACGCTTCCCTTCGCGTGGATCGAGGATATGTGTCTTTCCCTCGAGGCTTTCCCACGAGGCTTTCCCACAGGGCTGTCCACGTGCCACCGTGGTGTGAGTCGATCCTCGCGTGAAAGTCGAGGCAGTGCAGGGAAAACAGGTTCCTCTGGTTTGGACTGATGCTGGGAGCAAGTGAGGACTCCCGGCCGTGATAAGGTCATGAGGAAGGAAGCTGACATACGCAAGGTGTGTTCAGACTTCAGG
>NW_017208035.1:0-4131 GCF_001704415.2 Capra hircus | reverse complement strand
CCCGAGCAACTCGCAAGGGGACTGGCCTTTCCTGATGCCACCAGAGCGGGTCCCTGAGTTCCCCGTCGTCAATCGAGAGCACCTGTCACAACTGAGAAAATCCTGAGGTTCTACCCTCCAGGCCAGATGAGGCCCGTTTCCGCTGAGGCGTCTCGAGGCTAATACACCTGGCCTCTGGAAATTCTACGGGTCCTTCACACACTTGCTGCAACTCAAGAAGTTCCCCGACATAACCGTCTCCCCTCAAGAGGAAGAACGAGAGTCCCGCCCACATCCAGAGGAGCCCCGTTTCCGCCTCATAGCTGAGAGCAGGGATCCCTTCAATGCGTGGTCAGGAAAGAATTCCCTGTGTTACCGTTGCATCTCAAGAGGAGGCGCTCTCCACAGGAAAGGCGAGAGGAACTCCAGGGTCGTGCCACCATTCCAGAGTCCCCAGATGTCTCCGTCCATTCCAGGGGAAACCTGTTTTCCCTTCACTGCCTCGACTTTCAAGCCGAGCTTCGACTCACACCACCGTGACACTTGGAGAGCCCTGTGGTAAAGCCTCCTGGGAAAGCCTCGTGGGAAAAGCCTCGAGGGGAAAGCCACAGATCCCTTGATCCTCGCAAAGGGAAGCTCAACACTGCTGCTGCAGCTCGAGGAAAGCGCACGTGCATGCCCCCACTCGAGACGCAGACTGACTCCCCGGGGAGACTCCAGAAGTACCCAAGATCCATGTCAGCACTGGAGAGGAATCCTCAGGTTCCGGCACTGACTCACACCAAGTCTTATGCTCGGCATCGACGGGAAAGTAATCCCTAGAGGCCCCGAGCAACTCGCAAAGGGACCGGCTTTTCGATAGGCCACCAGAGCGGGTCCCTGAGTTCCCCGTCATAAGTCGAGAGCACCTGCCACAACTCGAGAAAATCCAGGAGGTTCTCCCCTCCATGCGAGATGAGGCCCATTTCCGCTGAGGCGTCTCGAGGCTAATCACACCTAACCTCTGAAACTTCCAAAGGGTCCTTCACGTCCTTGCTGCAACTCAAGAAGTTCCCCGACATACCTGTCTCCACTCGAGAGGAAGCACGAGAATCCCGCCCACATCCAGAGGAGCCCGTTTCCGTCTCCTAGCCCGAGAGGAGGGATCCTTTCCCTGCGTTGTCGGGAAAGAATTCCCGGCGTTCCCATAGCGTCTCAAGAGGAGTCGCTCTCCACAGGGAAGGCGAGAGGAACTCCAGGGTGGTGCCACCAATCCCAGAGTCCCCCACATGTCTCAGTCCATTCCACGGAAACCTGTTTTCCCTGCATTGCCTTGGCTTCAAGCGAGGATCGATTCACACCACGGTGGCACCTGGGACAGCCGTTTGGGAAAGCCTCGTGGAAAGCCTCGTGGAAAGACTCGAGGAAAGCCACAGATCCCTTACTCCACAAGAAGGGAAGCGAGATACTTCAGCTACAGCTCGGGAGGTAAGCGCATGTGCATGCGCCCACTCGAGACGAGGACTGACTCCCCTGGGAGACTCCAGAAGTACCCCAAGATCCATGTCAGCAATGGATAGGAATCCTCAGGTTCCGGCACTGACTCCACACAAGGTCTTAGGCCCCTGCATCGATGGGAGTGAAATCCCGAGAGGTCCCCGAGCAACTCGCATGGGGACTGGCCTTCCTGAGGCCACCAGAGCGAGTCCCTGAGGTTGCCGTCATAAGTCAAGAGCACCTGCCACAAGTCGAGAAAATCCAGGAGGTTCTTCCCTCCAGACGAGATGAGGCCCATTTCCGCAGAGGCGACTCGAGGCTAATCACACCTAAACTCTGGACCTTCCAAAGGGCCCTTCACACCCTTGCTGAACTCAAGAAGTTCCCTGACATACCCGTCTCCACTCGAGAGGAAACACCGAGAGTCCCGCCCACATCCAGAGGAGCCCTGTTTCGCCTCCTAGCTCGACAGGAGGGATCCTTTCCCTGCGTGTTCGGAAAAGAATTCCCGGCGATCCCGTCACATATCAAGAGTGGGGGCGCTCTCCACAGGAAAGGCGAGAGGAACTCAAGGGTCGTGTCACCATTCCCAGAGTCCCCCAGATGTCTCAGTCCATTCCAGGGAAACCTGTTTTCCCTGCACTGCCTGGACTTTCAAGCCGAGGATCGACTCAAACCACGGTGGCACGTGGGACAGCCCTGTGGGAAATCCTCGTGGGAAAGCCTCGTGGAAAGCCTCGAGGAAAGCCCCTGATCCCTTGATCAACGCGAAGGGAAGCGTGACACTGCTGCTACAGCTCGGGAGGAAAGCGCACGTGCATGTCCCCACTCGCGACGAGGACTGACTCCACTGGGGAGACTCCAGAAGTACCCCAAGAACCATGTCAGCACTAGAGAGGAATGCTCAGGTTCCGGCACCGACTCCACACAAGATCTTAGGCTCCGGCATCGATGGAGAGGAATCCCGAGAGGTCCCGAGCAACTCGCATGGGGACTGGCCTTTCCTGAGGCCAACAGAGCGGGTCCCTGAGGTCCCCGTCTTAAGTCGAGAGCACCTGCCGCAACTCGAGAAAATCCAGGAGGTTCTCCCTCCAGGCGAGATGAGGCCCATTTCCGCTGAGGCGTCTCGAGGCTATTCACACCTAAACTCTGGAACTTCCAGAGGGTCCTTCACACCCTTAGTGCAACTCAAGAAATGCCGCGACATTCCCGTCTCCACTCGAGAGGAAGCACTAGAGTTCCGCCCACATCCAGAGGAGCCCCGTTTCCGCCTCCTAGCTCGAGAGGAGGGATCCTTTCCCTGCGTGGTCGGGGAAGAATTTCCGGCGTTCCCGTCGCATCTCAGAGGAGGCGCTCTCCACAGGAAAGGCGAGAGGAACTCCAGGTCGTGCCACATTCCCAGAGTCCCCCAGATGTCTCAGTGCATTCCAGGGAAACCTGTTTGCCATGCACTGCCGACTTTCAAGCTGAGGATCGACTCACACCACGGTGGCACGTGGGACAGCCCTGTGGGAAAGCCTCGTGGGAAAGCCTCGTCGAGGGAATGCAACAGATCCCTTTTTCCACGCGAAGGGAAGCGTTAGACTGCTGCTACAGCTCGGAGGAAAGTGCACTTGCATGCCCCACTCATTACGAGGACTGACTCCCCTGGGAGACTCCAGAATACCCCAAGATCCATGTCAGCACTGGAGAGGAATCCTCAGGTTCTGGCACCGACTCCACACAAGGTCTTTGGCCTTGGCATCCACGGGAGAGGAATCCCGAGAGGCCCCAGAGTAACTCGCAAGGAAATGGCCTTTCCCGAGGCCAAAGCGTGTCCTGAGGTCCCCGTCGTAAGTCGAGTGCACCTGCCGCAACTCGAGAAAATCCAGGAGGTTCTCCCTCCAGGCGAAATGAGGCCCATTTCCACTGAGGCATCTCGAAGCTAATCACACCTAAATCTGGAAATTCCAAAGGGTCCTTCACACCCTTACTGCAACTCAAGAAGTTCCCTGACATACCCATCTCCACTCGAGAGGAAGCATGAGAGTCCCGACCACATCCAGAGGAGCCCCGTTTCCACCTCCTAGCTCAAGAGGAGTGATCCTTTCCCTGCGTGCTCGGGAAAGAATTCCGGCGTTTCTGTCGCATCTCAGAGGGGCGCTCTCCACAGGAAAGGCGAGAGGAACTCCAGGCGTCATGCCACCATTCCTAAGTCCGCCAGATGTCTCAGTCCATTCCAGGGAAACCTGTTTCCCTGCACTGTTTTGACTTTCGAGCCGAGGATCGACTCACACCACGGTGGCACGTGGACAGCCCTGTGGTAAAGCCTCGTGGGAAGCCTCGTGGGAAAGCCTCGAGGAATGCAACAGATCCCTTGTTCCACTCGAAGGGAAGCGTGACACTGCTGCTACATCTCGGGAGGAAAGTGCCAGTGCATGCCCCCACCCGAGACGAGGACTGACTCCCCTGGGGAGATACCAGAAGTACCCCAAGATCCATGTCAGCACTGGAGAGGAATTCTCAGGTTCCGTACCGACTCCACTCCAGGTCTAAGGCCCCGGCATCGACGGGAGAGGAATCCGAGAGGCCCCAAGCAACTCGCATGGGTACTGGCCTTTTCTGAGGCCACCAGAACAGGTCCCTGATGTCCCGTGTAAGTCTAGATCACCTGCCACAACTCGAGAAAATCCAGGA
>NW_017208034.1:0-4132 GCF_001704415.2 Capra hircus | reverse complement strand
GCCTCGTGGGAAAGACTCGTGGAAAAGCCTCGAGGGAAAGCCACAGATCCCTTGATCCAAGCGAAGGGGAAGCGCGACACTGCTGCTACAGATCGGGAGGAAAGCGCACGTGCATCCGCCCTCGAGACGAGGACTGACTCTCCTGGGAGACTCCAGAAGTACCCAAGATCCATGTCAGCACTGGAGAGGAATCCTCAGGTTCGACACCAACTCCACACAAGATCCTAGGCGCCGGCATCGACGGGAGAGGAATCCCGAGAGGCCCCCCGAGCAACTCGCTTGGGGACTGGCCTTTCCTGAGGCCACCAGAGCGGGTCCCTGAGGTCCCCGTCGTAAGTTGAGAGCACCCTGCCGCAAATCGAGAGAAAAATCCAGGAGGTTCTCACCTCCAGGCGAGATGAGGCCAATTTCCCTCTGCGGCGTCTCGAGGCTAATCACATCTATCATCTGGAACTTCCAAAGGGTCCTTCACACCCTTGCTGCAACTCAAGAAGTTCCCCGACATACCCGTCTCCACTCGAGAGGAAGCACGAGAGGAAGCACGAGAGTCCGGAGGAGCCCTGTTTCCGCCTCCTAGTTCGAGAGGAGGAATCCTTTCCCTGCGTGGTGGGGAAGGATTCCCGGCATTTCCCGTCCCATCTCAAGAGGAGGCGCTCTCCCACAGGAAAGGCGAGAGGAACTCCAGGGTGGTGTGCCACCATTCCCAGAGTCCCCCAGATGTATCAGTCAATTTCAGGGAAACCTGTTTTCCCTGCACTGCCTTCACTTTCAAGCCGAGGATCGACTCACACCACGGTAGCACGTGGGACAGCCCCGTGGGAAAGCCTCGTGGGAAAGGCTCGTGGAAAGCCTTGAGGCTAAGCCACAGATCCCTTGATCCAAGCGAAGGGAAGGGTGACACTGCTGCTACAGCTCGAGAGGAAAGCGCACTTCCAGGCCCCCACTCGAGACGAGGACTGACTCCCCTGGGAGACTCCAGAAGTACCCCAAGATCCATGTCAGCACTGGAGAGGAATCCTCAGGTTCCGGCACCGACTCCACACAAGGTCTTAGGCCCCGGCATCGATGGAAGAGGAATCCCGAGAAGCCCCGAGCAACTCGCATGGGGACTGGCCTTTCCTGAGGCCAGCAGAGCGGGTCCCTGAAGTCCCCGTCGTAAGTCGAGAGCACATGCCCCAACTCGTGAAAATCCAGGAGGTTCTCCCCTCCAGGCCGAGATGAGGTCCATTTCCGCTGAGGCGTCTCGAGGCTAATCACACCTAACCTCTGGAACTTCCAAAGGGTCCTTCACCACCCTTGCTGCAACTCAAGAAGTTCCCCGACATACCCGTCTCCACTCGAGAGAAGCACGAGAGTCCCGCCCATATCCAGAGGAGCCCCGATTCCGCCTCCTATTCGAGAGGAGGGATCCTTTCCCTGCGTGGTCGGGAAAGAATTCCCGGCATTCCCGTCGCATCTCAAAAGGAGGTGCTCTCCACAGGAAAGGCGAGAGGAACTCCAGGGTCGTGCCACCATTCCCAGACTCCCCCAGATGTCTGAGTCCATTCAGGGAAACCTGTTTTCCCTGCATTGCCTCGGCTTTCAAGCCGAGGATCGACTCACACCAGGGTGGCACGTGGGACAGCCCTGTGGGAAAGCCTCGTGGGAAACACTCGTGGGGAAGCCTCGAGGGAAAGACACAGATCCCTTGATCCCTCGCGAAGGGAACCGTGACAGTGCTGCTACAGTTCGGGAGGAAAGCGCACGTGCATGCCCCCACTCGAGACGAGGACTGACTCCACTGAGGAGACTCCACAAGTACCCCAAGATCCATGTCAGCACTGGAGAGGAATCCTCAGGTTCCGGCATCGACTCCACACAAGGTCTTAGGCCCCGGCATCGACGGGAGAGGAATCCCGAGAGGCCCCCGAGCAACTCGCATGGGACTGGCCTTTCCTGAGGCCACCAGAGGGGTCCCTGAGGTCCCCGTCGTAAGTCGAGAGCACCTGCCGCAACTCGAGAAAATCCAGGAGTTTCTCCCCTCCAGGCCAGATGAGGCCCATTTCCGCTGACGAGTCTCGAGGCTAATCACACCTAACCTCTGGAACTTCCATAGAGTTTTTCACACCCTTGCTGCAAATCAAGAAGTTCCCCGACATACCCGTCTCCACTCGAGAGGAAGCACGAGAGTCCCGCCCACATCCAGAGGAGCCCCGATTCCGCCTCCTAACTCGAGAGGAGGGATCCTTTCCCTGGGTGGTCGGGAAAGAATTCCCGGCGTTCCCGTCGCATCTCAAGAGGAGACGCTCTCCACCAGGAAAGGCAAGAGGAACTCCAGGGTCGTGCCTCCATTTTCAGAGTCCCCCAGATGTCTCAGTCCATTCCAGGGAAACCTGTTTTCCCTGCACTGCCACGACGTTCAAAGCCGAGATCGACTCACACCTCGGCGGCACGTGGGACAGCCCTGTGGGAAAGCCTCGTGGGAAAGCCTCAAGGGAAAGCCTCAAGGGAAAGCCACAGAACCCTTGAATCCACGCGAAGGAAGCGCGACACTGCTGCTACAGCTCGGGAGGAAAGCGCACGTGCATCCCCCCCTCGAGACGAGGACTGACTCTCCTGGGGAGACTCCAGAAGTACCCCAAGATCCATGTCAGCATTGGGGAGGAATCCTCAGGTTCCGACATCGACTCCACACAAGATCTTAGGCACCGGCACTGACAAGAGAGGAATCCCGAGAGACCCCCGTGAAACTCGCATGGGGACTGGCCTTTCCTGAGGCCACCAGAGCGGGTTCCTGAGTCCCCGTCGTAAGTCGAGAGCACCTGCCGCAACTCGATAAAATCCAGGAGGTTCTCCCCTCCAGGCGAGATGAGGCCCATTTCCGCTGAGGCGTTTCGAGGCTAATCACACCTAACTTCTGGAACTTCTAAAGGGTCCTTCACACCCTTACTGCAACTCAAGAAAATCCCCGAATTACCCGTCTCCACTCGAGGGGAAGCACGAGATTCCTGCCCACATCCAGAGGAGCCCGGTTTCCGCCTCCTAGTCTCGAGAGGTGGTATCCTTTCCCTGCGTGGTCGGGAAAGAATTAACGGCGTTTCTGTCGCATCTCAAGAGGAGGCGTTCTCCACAGGAAAGGCGAGAGGAACTCCAGGGTCGATGCCACCATTCCCAGAGTACCCCAGATGTCTCAGTCAATTTCAGGGAAACCTGTTTTCCCTGCACTGCCTTCACTTTCAAGCCGAGGATCGACTCACACCACCGGTAGCACGTGGGACAGCCCCGTGGGAAAGCCTCGTGGGAAAGGCTCATGGGAAAGCCTTGAGGCTAAGCCACAGATCACTTGATCCAAGCGAAGGGAAGGGTGACACTGCTGCTACAGCTCGGAGAGGAAAGCGCACTTCCAGGCCCCCAGTCGAGACGAGGACTGACTCCCCTGAGGAGACTCCAGAAGTACCCAAGATCCATGTCAGCATTGGAGAGGAATCCTCAGTTTCCGGCTCCGACTCCACACAAGCTCTTAGGCCCCGGGCATCGACGGGAGAGAATCTCGAGAGCCCGCCGAGCAACTCGCATGGGGACTGGCCTTTCCTGAGGCCAGCAAAGCGGGTCCCTGAAATCCCCGTCGTTAAGTCGAGAGCACTTGCCGCTACTCGTGAAAATCCAGGAGGTTCTCCCCTCCAGGCGAGATGAGGCCCCATTTCCGCTGAGCGTCTCGAGGCTAATCACACCTACCTCTGGAACTCCAAAGGGTCCTTCACACCCTTGCTGCAACTCAAGAAGTTCCCCGACATACCCGTCTCCACTCGAGAGGAAGCACGAGAGTCCCGCCCACATCCAGAGGAGCCCCGTTTCTGCCTGCTATCTCGAGAGGAGGGATCCTTTCCCTGCGTGGTGGGGAAAGAATTCCCCGCGTTCCTGTCGCATCTCAAGAGGAGGCACTCTCCACAGGAAAGGCGAGAGGAAATCCAGGGTCGTGCCACCATTCCCCGAATCCCCCAGATGTCTCAGTCCATTCCAGGGAAACCTGTTTTCCCTGCACTGCTTCCACTTACAAGCCAAGGATCGACTCACACCACGGTGGCACGTGGGAGAGCCCTGTGGGAAAAGCTCGAGTGAAAGCCACAGAACCCTTGATCACGCGAAGGAAAGC
>NW_017208033.1:0-4132 GCF_001704415.2 Capra hircus | reverse complement strand
AACTCCTGGATTTGTCGATTGCGGGGAGGTGCCTATCATAACGGGGAGTTCAGGGACCCGCTCTGGTGGCCTCAGGAAAGGCAAGTCCCCGTGCAAGTTGCTCGGGGCCGGGCTTCCTCTCCCGTCGATGCTGGGGCCTAAGACCTTATGTGGGAGTCAGTGCCGGAACCTGAGAATTCCTCTCCAGTGCTGACATGGATCTTGGGGTATTTCTCGAGTCTCCCCAGGGGAGTCAGTCCTCGTCTCGAGTGGGGGCATGCACATGCGCTTTCCTCCCGAGCTGTAGCAGCAGTGTCGTGCTTTCCCTTCGCGTGGATCAAGGGATCTGTGGCTTTTCCTCTAGGCTTTCACTCGAGCCTTTCCCTCGAGGCTTTCCCATGAGGCTTTCCCACGAGGCTTTCCCACAGGGCTGTCCCACGTGCCACCGTGGTGTGAGTCGATACTCGGCTTGAAAGTCGAGGCAGTACTGGGTAAACAGGTTTCCCTGGAATGGACTGAGGCATCTGGGGGACTCTGGGAATGGTAGCACGACCCTGGAGTTCCTCTCGCCTTTCCTGTGGAGAGCGCCTCCTCTTGAGATGCGACGGAAATGCGGGAATTCTTTTCCGACCACGCAGGGAAAGATACCTCCTCTTGTGGTAGGAGGTGGAAACGGGGGCTCCTCTGATGTGGGCGGGACTCTCGTGCTTCGACTCAAGTGGAGACGGGTATGTCGGGAACTTCTTGAGTTGCAGCAATGGTGTGAATGACCATTTGGCAGTTCCAGATATTTGAAGTGATTAGACTCCAGACGCTCAGCGGAAATGGCCTCATCTCGCCTGGATGGGAGAACCTCCTGGATTTTCTCGAGTTGTGGCAGGTGCTCTCGACTTACGATGGGGACCTCAGGGACCCGTTCTGGTGGCCTCAGGAAAGGCCAGTCCCCATGTGAGTAGCTTGGGGGCCTCTCGGGATTCCTCTCCCGTTGATGCCGGAGCCTAAGTTCTTGTGGGGAGTCGTGCTGTAACCTGAGGATTCCTCTCCAGTGGTGACATAGATCTTGGGGTACTTCTGGAGTCTCCCCAGGGCAGTCAGTCCTCTACTCTAGTGGGGGCATGCACGTGCGCTTTCCTCCGAGCTGTAGCAGCAGTGTCACGCTTCCCTTCGCGTGGATCAACGGATCTGTGGCTTTCCTTCGACGCTTTCCCAAGAGGCTTTTCCACGAGGCTTTCCACAGGGCTGTCCCACGTGCCACCGTGGTGTGAGTCGATCCTCGGCTTGAAAGTCGACGCAGTGCAGGGAAAACAGGTTTCTCTGGAATGGACTGAGACATCTGGGGGACTCTGGAATGGTGGCAAGACCCTGGAGTTCCTCTCGCCTTTCCGGTGGAGAGCGCCTCCTCTTGAGATGCGACGGGAACGCCGGGAATTCTTTCCCGACCACGCAGGGAAAGGATCCCTCCGCTCGAGGTATGAGGCGGAAACGGGGCTGCTCTGGATTTGGGCGGGACTCTCGTGCTTCCTCTCGAGTGGAGACGGGTATGTCGGGGAACTTCTTGAGTTGCAGCAAGGTGTGAAGGACCCTTTGGAAGTTCGAGAGGTTAGGTGTTATTAGCCTCGAGACGCCTCAGCAGAAATGGGCCTCATCTCGCCTGGAGGGGAGAACCTCCTGGATTTTCTCGAGTTGCAGCAGGTGCTCTCGACTTACGACTGGGACCTCAGGGACCCGCTCTGGTGGCCTCAGGAAAGGCCAGTCCCCATGCAGTTGCTCTCGGGCCTCTCGGGATTCCTCTCCCGTCAATGCCGGGCCCTGGGACCTTGTGTGGAGTCTGTGTCGGATCCTGAGGATTCCACTCCAGTGCTGACATGGATCTTGGGTACTTCTGGAGTCTCCCAGGGGAGTCATTCCTCGTCGCGAGTGGAGATATGCACGTGGGTTTTCCACCCGAGCTGTAGCAGCAGTGTCAAGCTTCCCTTCGCGTGGATCATGGGATCTGTGGCTTTCTCTCGAGGCTTTCTCAGGAGACTTTCCCACGAGGCTTTCCCACAGGGCTGTCCCACATGCCACCGTGGTGTGAGTCGATCCTCAGCTTGAAAGTCGAGGCAGTGTAGGGAAAAATGGTTTCTGTGGAATGGAATGAGACATCTGGGGGAGTGTGGGTGGCACGAACCTGGAGTTCCTCTCCCGTTTCAAGTGGAGAGCGCCTCCTCTTGAGATGCGACGGAAACGCCGGAATACTTTCCAGACCACGCAAGGAAAGGATCCCTCCTCTAGAGCTATGAGGCGGAAACGGGGCTCCTCTGTATGTGGGCGGGACTCTCGTCCTTCTTCTCGAGTGGAGTCGGGTATGACGGGGAACTTCTTGAGTTGCAGCAAGGGTGTGAAGGACCCGTGGGAAATTCCAGCGTTTAATTGTGATTAGCCTTGAGGAGCCTCATCGAAAAGGGCCTCATCTCGCCTGGAGGGAGAACCTAATGGATTTTCTCGAGTTGCGGCAGGTGCTCTCGACTTACGACTGGGACCTCAGGGACCCGCTCTGGTGGCCTCAGGAAAGGCCAGTCCCCATGTGAGTTGCTCGGGGGCCTCTCAGGATTCCTCTCCCGTCGATGCCGGGGCCTAAGACCTTGTGTGGAATCGGTGCCCGAACCTGAGGATTCCTCTCCAGTGCTGACATGGATCTTGGGTACTTCTGGAGTCTCCCCAGTGGAGTCAGTCCTCCTCTCGAGTGGGGGCATGCACGTGCGCTTTCCTCTCGAGTTGTAGCAGCACTGTCGCGCTTCCATTCGCGTGGATCAAGGGATCTGTGGCTTTCCCTCGAGGCTTTCCCACGAGGCTTTCCCACAGGGCTGTCCCACGTGCCACCGTGGTGTGAGTCGATCTTCAGATTGAAAGTCGACTCAGTGCTGGGAAAAAAGGTTTCCCTGGAACGGACGGAGATATCTGGGGGACTCTGGGAATGGTTGCACGACCCTGGAGTTCCTATCGCCTTTCCTGTTGAGAGAGCCTCCTCTTGAGATGCGACGGAAATGCCGGGAATTCTTTCCGACTACGCAGGGAAAGGATCCCTCCCCTCGAGCTAGGAGGAGGAAACAGGGCTCCTCTGGATGTGGGCGGGATTCTCGTGCTTCCTCTCGAGTGGAGACGGGCATGTCGGGGAACTTCTTGAGTTGCAGCAAGGGGTGTGAAGGACCTTTGGAAGTTCCAGAGGTTAGGTGTAATTAGCCTCGAGACGCCTCAGTGGAAATGGGCCTCATCTCGCCTGGAGGGGAGAACCCCCTGGATTTTCTCGAGTTGCGGCAGGTGCTCTCGAATTGAGACGTTGTCCTCAGGGACCCGCTCTGGAGGCCTCTGGAAATGCCAGTCCCCATGGGAGTTGCTCGGGGACCTCTCGGGATTCCACTCCCCGTCGATGCCGGGGACTAAGACATTGTGTGGAGTCGGTTCGGAACCTGAGGCTTCCTCTCCAGTGCTGAAAAGGATCTTGGGGAACTTCTGGACTCTCCCCAGTGGAGTCAGTCCTCGTCTCGAGTGGGGGCATACAAGTGCGCTTTACTCTCGAGCTGTAGCAGCATTGTAACGCTTCCCTTCGCGTGGATCAAGGATCTGTGGCTTTCCCTCTAGGCTTTCCCACGAGGCTTTCCCACGACGGCTTTCCCACAGGGCTGTCCTACGTGGCAACGTGTGTGTGAGTCGATCCTCTGCTTGAAAGTCGAAACAGTGCAGGGAAGACAGGTTTCCCTGGAATGGACTGAGATATCTGGAGGACTCTGGAATGGTGGCACAACCCTGGAGTTCCTCACGCCTTTACTGTGGAGAGTGCCTCCTCTTGAGATGCGACAGGAACGCCGGAATTCTTTCCCGACCACGCAGGGAAAGAACCCGTCTCTCGAGCAAGGAGGCCGTAACGGGTCTCCTCTGGATGTGGGCGGGACTCTCGTTCTTCATCCTGAGTGGAGTCGGGTATGCCGGGAACTTCTTGAGTTGTAGCAAGGGTGTGAAGACCCTTTGGAAGTTCCAGAAGTTAGGTGTGATTAGCCTCTAGACGCCTCAGCGGAAATGGGCCTCATCTCCCCTGGAGGGGAGAACCTCCTGGATTTTCTCGAGTTGTGGCAGGTGCTCTCGACTTAAGACGGGGACCTCAGCGACCTGCTCT
>NW_017208032.1:0-4132 GCF_001704415.2 Capra hircus | reverse complement strand
CACTTTCTAGGCACCCACGGAGTCAGCCTCTGGGAGTGTGGGGATGCAAAACCCCAGCCAGGGGCCCTTGGAACCTGGTGCTCTCCGTGCGGAGCTTTGTCTGGGCGCCAAGGAACCGCTGAAGGAGCCCTGCTGTTGCCTTCGCTTCCCTCTGACAGAGCTTTTCACTGCTGGAGCCCTTGGCAGTGTGCAACCCCCAGCCCCTAAGCCCTCCTCAAGGACGCTTGGACCTAAGTGCAAAGGCAAGGCAGGGGTAGAGCTGAAGCCAGGAAGGCGCCAGTGGCGTTTCCGAGCCTCACACAGCCTGCTCCTTCCTGGGGAGGGAGCCTTAAAGCAAGGCAAGTCTGCGCAAGGCTCGCCTATGGCAGAGCATCTTGGTGCCAGGAACTCTGCCAGATCGGGCCTCTGAACAGAGCTAGAGATCTGCCGTACTGGAGTCGCACTTAGCTTCGTGTAAGCAGGGATTTCAGCTTGACGGGACTTGCTGCCTCTCTCTTCCCCGAGGAGGCTCGCTTCCTGCTGGCTGTGCACTCGCCTATCAGGCGGGGCGCAGGGCTCCTCCAGCAGGTCTTGCCTCAGGGGCTGCTTCCCCTGAGTTGGGGCTGTGGGCAGGAACCAGACACGCAGGATCAGGCCCAAACACCTGCACATGTCTCTGCTGGGGAGGAGAGTGCTAGGGAACCTACGTCTGTCATACACTTTCTGGGCACCCAAGGAATCAGCCTCCGTGTGTGCGGGGCTGAAAACCCCAGCCAGGGGCCTGGGAGCCTGGTGCTCTCCGTGTGGCGCTGAATCTGGGCGGCCAAGCAACCGCTGGAGGAGCCTGCAGTTGCCCTTCCTTCCCTCTGACAGAATTCTCACTGCTGGAGCCCTTGCAGTGTGCAACCCACCAGCCCTAAGCTCTCCTTAAGGAGGACTGGGACCTAAGTGCAAAGGCAAGGCAGGATTGGAGCTGAGGCAAGAAAGGCGCCAGTGGCGACTCCCAGGCTCCTGCTGCCTGCTCCTTCCTGGAGAGGCAGCCTAAAAGCAAGGCAAGTCTGGGCAAGGCTAGCCCCCGGCAGAGCAGCCTCGCGCCAGGAACTCTGCCAGATCGGGGCTCTGAGCAGAGCTAGAGCTCTGCCGTACTGGAGGCGCACTTAGCTCCGTGCAAGCAGGGCTTTCAACTTGACGGGGCTGGGCTGCCTCCTCTTCCCCCCGAGGAGGCTCGCTTCCCTGCTGGCTGTGCACTCGCCTATCAGGCGGGGCGCAGGGCTCCTCCAGCAGGTCTTGCCTCAGGGGCTGCTTCCCCTGAGTTGGGGCTGTGGGCAGGAACCCAGACACGCAGGATCAGGCCCAAACACCTGCAATGTCTCTGCTGGGAGGAGAGTGCTAGGGAACCTACGTCTGTCATACACTTTCTGGGCACCAAGGAATCAGCCTCCGTGTGTGGGGGCTGAAAACCCAGCCAGGGGCCCTGGGAGCCTGGTGCTCTCCGTGTGGCGCTGATCTGGGCGGCAAGCAACCCGCTGGAGAGCCCTGCAGTTGCCCTTCCCTTCCCTCTGACAGAATTCTCACTGCTGGAGCCCTTGGCAGTGTGCAACCCACCAGCCCCTAAGCTCTCGAAAAGGAGGACTGGGACCTAAGTGCAAAGGCAAGGCAGGATTGGAGCTGAGGCAAGAAGGGGGCGCCAGTGGCGACTCCCAGGCTCCTGAGCCTGCTCCTTCCTGAAGAGGCAGCCTAAAAGCAAGGCAAGCTGGGCAAGGCCGCCCCGGCAGAGCAGCCTCGCGCCAGGAACTCTGCCAGATCGGGGCTCTGAGCAGAGCTAGAGCTCTGCCGTACTGGAGGCGCACTTAGCTCGTGCAAGCAGGGCTTTCAACTTGACGGGGCTGGGCTGCCTCCTCTTCCCCCGCGAGGAGGCTCGCTTCCCTGCTGGCTGTGCACTCGCCTATCAGGCGGGGGCGCAGGGCTCCTCCAGCAGGTCTTGCCTCAGGGGCTGCTTCCCCTGAGTTGGGGCTGTGGGCAGGAACCCAGACACGCAGGATCAGGCCCCAAACACCTGCACATGTCTCTGCTGGGGAGGAGAGTGCTAGGGAACCTACGTCTGTCATACACTTTCTGGGCACCCAAGGAATCAGCCTCCGTGTGTGCGGGGCTGAAAACCCAGCCAGGGGCCTGGGAGCCTGGTGCTCTCCGTGTGGCGCTGAATCTGGCGGCCAAGCAACCGCTGGAGGAGCCCTGCAGTTGCCCTTCCCTTCCCTCTGACAGAATTCTCACTGCTGGAGCCCTTGGCAGTGTGCAACCCACCAGCCCCTAAGCTCTCCTTAAGGAGGACTGGGACCTAAGTGCAAAGGCAAGGCAGGATTGGAGCTGAGGCAAGAAAGGCGCCAGTGGCGACTCCCAGGCTCCTGCTGCCTGCTCCTTCCTGGAGAGGCAGCCTAAAAGCAAGGCAAGTCTGGGCAAGGCTAGCCCCCGGCAGAGCAGCCTCGCGCCAGGAACTCTGCCAGATCGGGGCTCTGAGCAGAGCTAGAGCTCTGCCGTACTGGAGGCGCACTTAGCTCCGTGCAAGCAGGGCTTTCAACTTGACGGGGCTGGGCTGCCTCCTCTCCCCCCGAGGAGGCTCGCTTCCCTGCTGGCTGTGCACTCGCCTATCAGGCGGGGGCGCAGGGCTCCTCCAGCAGGTCTTGCCTCAGGGGCTGCTTCCCCTGAGTTGGGGCTGTGGGCAGGAACCCAGACACGCAGGATCAGGCCCAACCACCTGCACATGTCTCTGCTGGGGAGGAGAGTGCTAGGGAACTACGTCTGTCATACACTTTCTGGGCACCCAAGGAATCAGCCTCCGTGTGTGCGGGGCTGAAAACCCCAGCCAGGGGCCCTGGAGCCTGGTGCTCTCGGTGCGGCGCTGATTCTAGGCGGCCTAGAAACCGCTGGAGGAGCCTGCAGTTGCCCTTCCCTTCCCTCTGACAGAGCTCTCACTGCTGAAGCCCTTGGCAGTGTGCAACCTGCCCTCCCTGGCACCTATGTGCAAAGGCAAGGCAGGATTGGAGCTTGGCGTCTCCAGCAGAGCATTGAGCTTGAGGGTTGATGACAGACGTAGGTTCCCTAGCACTCTCCTCCCAGCAGAGACATGTGCAGGTGGTTGGGGCCTGATCCTGCGTGTCTGGGTTCCTGCCCACAGCCCCAACTCAGGGGAAGCAGCCCTGAGGCAAGACCTGCTGGAGGAGCCCTGCGCCCCCGCCTGATAGGCGAGTGCACAGCCAGCAGGGAAGCGAGCCTCCTCGGGGAAGAGGAGGCAGCCCAGCCCCGTCAAGTTGAAAGCCCTGCTTGCACGGAGCTAAGTGCGCCTCCAGTACGGCAGAGCTCTAGCTCTGCTCAGAGCCCCGATCTGGCAGAGTTCCTGGCGCGAGGCTGCTCTGCCGGGGGCTAGCCTTGCCCAGACTTGCCTTGCTTTTAGGCTGCCCTCTCCAGGAAGGAGCAGGCAGCAGGAGCCTGGGAGTCGCCACTGGGCCTTTCTTGCCTCAGCTCCAATCCTGCCTTGCCTTTGCACTTAGGTCCAGTCCTCCTTAAGGAGAGCTTAGGGGCTGGTGGGTTGCACACTGCCAAGGGCTCCAGCAGTGAGAATTCTGTCAGAGGGAAGGGAAGGGCAACTGCAGGGCTCCTCCAGCGGTTGCTTGGCCGCCAGATTCAGCGCCACACGGAGAGCACCAGGCTCCCAGGGCCCCTGGCTGGGGTTTTCAGCCCCGCACACACGGAGGCTGATTCCTTGGGTGCCCAGAAAGTGTATGACAGACGTAGGTTCCCTAGCACTCTCCTCCCCAGCAGAGACATGTGCAGGTGTTTGGGGCCTGATCCTGCGTGTCTGGGTTCCTGCCCACAGCCCCAACTCAGGGGAAGCAGCCCCTGAGGCAAGACCTGCTGGAGGAGCCCTGCGCGCCTGATAGGCGAGTGCACAGCCAGCAGGGAAGCGAGCCTCCTCGGGGGAAGAGGAGGCAGCCAGCCCGTCAAGTTGAAAGCCCTGCTTGCACGGAGCTAAGTGCGCCTCCAGTACGGCAGAGCTCTAGCTCTGCTCAGAGCCCGATCTGGCAGAGTTCCTGCGCGAGCTGCTCTGCCGGGGGCTAGCCTTGCCCAGACTTGCTTGCTTTTTAGGCTGCCTCTC
>NW_017208031.1:0-4133 GCF_001704415.2 Capra hircus | reverse complement strand
TGCCTCCCCAGGAAGGAGCAGGCTGTGTGAGGCTCGGAAACGCCCACTGGCGCCTTCCTGGCTTCAGCTCTACCCCTGCCTTGCCTTTGCACTTAGGTCCCAAGCGTCCTTGAGGAGGGCTTAGGGGCTGGTGGGGTTGCACACTGCCAAGGGCTCCAGCAGTGAAAGCTCTGTCAGAGGGAAGCGAAGGGCAACAGCAGGGCTCCTTCAGCGGTTCCTTGGCCGCCCAGACAAAGCTCCGCACGGAGAGCACCAGGTTCCAAGGGCCCTGGCTGGGTTTTGCATCCCCACACTCCCAGAGGCTGACTCCGTGGGTGCCTAGAAAGTGTGTGAGAGACGTAGGTTCCCTAGCACTCTCCTCCCCAGCAGAGACATGTGCAGTGGTTGGGGCCTATCCTGCGTGTCTGGGTTCCCGCCCACAGCCTCAACTCAGGGGAAGCAGCCCCTGAGGCAAGACCTGCTGGAGGAGCCCTGCGCGCCGCCTGATAGGCGAGAGCACAGCCAGCAGTGTAGCGAGCCTCCTCGGGAGAAGAGGAGGCAGCCGAGCCCAGTCAAGAGGAAAGCCCTGCTTGCACGGAGCTAAGTGCGCCTCCAGTACGGCAGAGCTCTAGCTCTGCTCAGAGCCCGATCTGGCAGAGTTTCTGGCGCGAGGCTGCTCGGCCGGGGGCTCGCCTTGCCCAGACTTGCCTTGCTTTTAGGCTCCCTCCCCAGGAAGGAGCTGTCTGAGCGAGCCTGGGAGACGCCACTGGTGCCTTCCTTGCCTCAGCTCCAATCCTGCCTTGCCTTTGCACATAGGTGCCAGGCGTGGTTGGGAGGCTTAGGGGGTGGTGGGTTGCACACTGCCAAGGGCTTCAGCAGTGAGAGCTCTGTCAGAGGGAAGGGAAGGGCAACTGCAGGGCTCCTCCAGCGGTTTCTAGGCCGCCTAGAATCAGCGCCGCACCGAGAGCACCAGGCTCCCAGGGCCCCTGGCTGGGGTTTTTCAGCCCCGCACACACGGAGGCTGATTCCTTGGGTGCCCAGAAAGTGTATGACAGACGTAGGTTCCCTAGCACTCTCCTCCCCAGCAGAGACATGTGCAGGTGTTGGGGCCTGATCCTGCGTGTCTGGGTTCCTGCCCACAGCCCCAACTCAGGGGAAGCAGCCCCTGAGGCAAGACCTGCTGGAGGAGCCCTGCGCCCCCGCCTGATAGGCGAGTGCACAGCCAGCAGGGAAGCGAGCCTCCTCGGGGAAGAGGAGGCAGCCCAGCCCCGTCAAGTTGAAAGCCCTGCTTGCACGGAGCTAAGTGCGCCTCCAGTACGGCAGAGCTCTAGCTCTGCTCAGAGCCCCGATCTGCAGAGTTCCTGGCGCGAGGCTGCTCTGCCGGGGCTAGCCTTGCCCAGACTTGCCTTGCTTTTAGGCTGCCTCTCCAGGAAGGAGCAGGCAGCAGGAGCCTGGGAGTCGCCACTGGCGCCTTTCTTGCCTCAGCTCCAATCCTGCCTTGCCTTTGCACTTAGGTCCCAGTCCTCCTTAAGGAGAGCTTAGGGGCTGGTGGGTTGCACACTGCCAAGGGCTCCAGCAGTGAGAATTCTGTCAGAGGGAAGGGAAGGGCAACTGCAGGGCTCCTCCAGCGGTTGCTTGGCCGCCCAGATTCAGCGCCACACGGAGAGCACCAGGCTCCCAGGCCCCTGGCTGGGGTTTTCAGCCCCGCACACACGGAGGCTGATTCCTTGGGTGCCCAGAAAGTGTATGACAGACGTAGGTTCCCTAGCACTCTCCTCCCCAGCAGAGACATGTGCAGGTGTTTGGGGCCTGATCCTGCGTGTCTGGGTTCCTGCCCACAGCCCCAACTCAGGGGAAGCAGCCCCTGAGGCAAGACCTGCTGGAGGAGCCCTGCGCCCCCGCCTGATAGGCGAGTGCACAGCCAGCAGGGAAGCGAGCCTCCTCGGGGAAGAGGAGGCAGCAAGTCCCCGTCAAGCTGAAATCCCTGCTTACACGAAGCTAAGTGCGACTCCAGTACGGCAGATCTCTAGCTCTGTTCAGAGGCCCGATCTGGCAGAGTTCCTGGCACCAAGATGCTCTGCCATAGGCGAGCCTTGCGCAGACTTGCCTTGCTTTAAGGCTCCCTCCCCAGGAAGGAGCAGGCTGTGTGAGGCTCGGAAACGCCACTGGCGCCTTCCTGGCTTCAGCTCTACCCCTGCCTTGCCTTTGCACTTAGGTCCCAAGCGTCCTTGAGGAGGGCTTAGGGGCTGGTGGGTTGCACACTGCCAAGGGCTCCAGCAGTGAAAGCTCTGTCAGAGGGGAAGCGAAGGGCAACAGCAGGGCTCCTTCAGCGGTTCCTTGGCCGCCCAGACAAAGCTCCGCACGGAGAGCACCAGGTTCCAAGGGCCCCTGGCTGGTTTTGCATCCCCACACTCCCAGAGGCTGACTCCGTGGTGCCTAGAAAGTGTGTGAGAGACGTAGGTTCCCTAGCACTCTCCTCCCCAGCAGAGACATGTGCAGGTGGTTGGGGGCCTTATCCTGCGTGTCTGGGTTCCCGCCCACAGCCTCAACTCAGGGGGAAGCAGCCCCTGAGGCAAGACCTGCTGGAGGAGCCCTGCGCGCCCGCCTGATAGGCGAGAGCACAGCCAGCAGTGTAGCGAGCCTCCTCGGAGAAGAGGAGGCAGCCCGAGCCCAGTCAAGAGGAAAGCCCTGCTTGCACGGAGCTAAGTGGGCCTCCAGTACGGCAGAGCTCTAGCTCTGCTCAGAGCCCCGATCTGGCAGAGTTTCTGGGCCGAGGCTGCTCGGCCGGGGCTCGCCTTGCCCAGACTTGCCTTGCTTTTAGGCTCCCTCCCCAGGAAGGGAGCTGTCTGAGCGAGCCTGGGAGACGCCACTGGTGCCTTCCTTGCCTCAGCTCCAATCCTGCCTTGCCTTTGCACATAGGTGCCAGGCGTCGTTGGGGAGGGCTTAGGGGTGGTGGGTTGCACACTGCCAAGGGCTTCAGCAGTGAGAGCTCTGTCAGAGGAAGGGAAGGGCAACTGCAGGGCTCCTCCAGCGGTTTCTAGGCCGCCTAGAATACCAGCTGGCTCTGGGGGTTTTCAGCCCCGCACACACGGAGGCTGATTCCTTGGGTGCCCAGAAAGTGTATGACAGACGTAGGTTCCCTAGCACTCTCCTCCCCAGCAGAGACATGTGCAGGTGTTTGGGGCCTGATCCTGCGTGTCTGGGTTCCTGCCCACAGCCCCAACTCAGGGGAAGCAGCCCCTGAGGCAAGACCTGCTGGAGGAGCCCTGCGCCCCCGCCTGATAGGCGAGTGCACAGCCAGCAGGGAAGCGAGCCTCCTCGGGGGAAGAGGAGGCAGCCCAGCCCCGTCAAGTTTGAAAGCCCTGCTTGCACGGAGCTAAGTGCGCCTCCAGTACGGCAGAGCTCTAGCTCTGCTCAGAGCCCCGATCTGGCAGAGTTCCTGGCGCGAGGCTGCTCTGCCGGGGCTAGCCTTGCCCAGACTTGCCTTGCTTTTAGGCTGCCTCTCCAGGAAGGAGCAGGCAGCAGGAGCCTGGGAGTCGCCACTGGCGCCTTTCTTGCCTCAGCTCCAATCCTGCCTTTGCCTTTGCACTTAGGTCCCAGTCCTCCTTAAGGAGAGCTTAGGGGCTGGTGGGTTGCACACTGCCAAGGGCTCCAGCAGTGAGAATTCTGTCAGAGGGAAGGGAAGGGCAACTGCAGGGCTCCTCCAGCGGTTGCTTGGCCGCCCAGATTCAGCGCCACACGGAGAGCACCAGGCTCCCAGGTCCCCTGGCTGGGGTTTTCAGCCCGCACACACGGAGGCTGATTCCTTGGGTGCCAGAAAGTGTATGACAGACGTAGGTTCCCTAGCACTCTCCTCCCCAGCAGAGACATGTGCAGGTGTTTGGGGCCTGATCCTGCGTGTCTGGGGGCCTGCCCACAGCCCCAACTCAGGGAAGCAGCCCCTGAGGCAAGACCGGCTGGAGGAGCCCTGCGCCCCCGCCGGAGAGGCGAGTGCACAGCCAGCAGGGAAGCGAGCCTCCGCGGGGGAAAAGAGGAGGCAGCAAGGCCCCGGTCAAGCGGAAATCCTGCGGACACGAAGCGAAGGCGACGCCAGGACGGCAGAGCGCGAGCGGCTGGTCAGAGGCCCGAGCGGGCAGAGGCCGGGCACCAAGAGG
>NW_017208030.1:0-4135 GCF_001704415.2 Capra hircus | reverse complement strand
GGGTCGGCTCAGTGAAGGCGGCCCTGTGTGTCAAGTGAAGGCGCCTGGTCTGTGTGGTGTCAGGCTCCGGGGCTCAGTGAAGGCGGCCTGGGTCTCACGCTCAAGGCGGCCTGGGTCTGTGGTCAGCTCGGGGTCGCTCAGTGAAAGGCGGCCTGGGTCGTGTGTTTGTCAGGCTCCGGGGTCGGCTCAGTGAAGGCGGCCTGGTCTGTGTGTCAGGGGTCGGTCAGGTCTGCAGGGTCGGCTCAGTGAAGGCGGCCTGGTCTGTGTGTCAGGCTCCGGGTCGGCTCAGTGAAGGCGGCCTGGGTCTGTGTGTCAGGCTCCGGGTCGCTCAGTCTGGTGTCAGGCTCGGTCGGCTCAGTGAAGCGGCCTGGTCTGTCAGGCTCCGGGGTCGGCTCAGTGAAGGCGGCCTGGGTCTCAGGCTCCGGGTCGGCTCAGTGAAGCCTGTCAGCTCAGTGAAGGCGGCCTCTGTGTTTGTCAGGCTCCGGGGTCGCTCAGTGAAGGGCCTGGGTCTGTGTGTTTGTCAGGCTCCGGGGTCGGCTCAGTGAAAAGTGCCTGGTCTGTGTTTGTCATGTCAGGCTCGGGGTCGGCTCAGTGAAGGCGGCCTGGGTCTGTGTGTTTGTCAGGTCGGCTCAGTGAAGCGGCCTGGTCTGGTTTCGGCTCAGTGAATCGCTCAGTGGCGGCCTGGGTCTGTGTGTCAGCTCAAGGCTCCGGGGTCGGCTCAGTGAAGGCGGCCTGGGTCTGTGGTGTGTCAGGCTCCGGGGTCGGCTCAGTAAGGCGGCCTGGGTCTGTGTGTTTGTCAGGCTCCGGGTCGGCTCAGTGAAGGCGGCCTGGGTCTGGTGTTTGTCAGGCTCGGGGTCGGCTCAGTGAAGGCGGCCTGGGTCTGTGTGTTTTCAGGCTCCGGGGTCGGCTCAGTGAAGTGTCAAGTGAAGCGGCCTGGGTCTGTGGTCAGGCTCCGGGGTCGGCTCAGTGAAGTCTGTGTGTTTGTCGCTCCGGGGTCGGCTCAGTGAAGGCGGCCTGGGTCTGTGTTTGTCAGGCTCCGGGTCGGCTCAGTGAAGGCGGCCTGGGTCTGTGTGTTTGTCAGGCTCCGGGGTCGGCTCAGTGAAGCGCCTGGGTCTGTGTGTTGTCAGGCTCGGGTTCAGTGAAGGCGGGTCGTCAGCTCCGGGGTCGGCTCAGAAGGCGGCCTGGGTCTGTGTGTCAGGCTCCGGGTCGGCTCAGTGAAGGCGGCCTGGTCTGTGTGTCAGGCTCCGGGGTCGGCTCAGTGAAGGCGGCCTGGGTCTGTGTGTCAGGCTCCGGGTCGGCTCAGTGAAGGCGGCCTGGGTCTGTTGTTTGTCAGGCTCCGGGTCGGCTCAGTGAAGCGGCCTGGGTCTGTCAGCCGGGTCGGCTCAGTGAAGGCGGCTGGGTCTGTGTGTTTGTCAGGCTCCGGGGGTCGGCTCAGTGAAGGCGGCCTGGGTCTGTGTGTCAGGCTGGGTCGGCTCAGTCCGGTCTGTATGTTGTCAGGCTCCGGGGTCGGCTCAGTGAAGCGGCCTGGGTCTATGTGTCAGGCTCGGGGTCGGTCAGTGAAGGCGGCCTGGTCTGTATGTTTGTCAGGCTCCGGGTCGCTCAGTGAAGGCGCCTGGGTCTGTGTGTTTGTCAGGCTCCGTGGAGTCTGAGTGGTGAGGTTTTCTGTGGCCTTCTGCCGTTAGTTGCTTATTTTGAGGTCACTGATGCTCGTAGTCATTTATAAAATAAGGATTCCTGTCAACATAGGTCCCTAAGGCTTGAGAAGTTTGTTCTCCAGGATGAGAGAATTCCGTGGGAAAATACCACTGGGACCTGTTTAAAGCACGTCTCTGCTCTCCACGTGCAGGTCTGCCTCATCGGGAAGTCCAGGACATACCCGCCCGCCAGAGAGGCTGCCGTGGACGAGGAGAGGACCCGCTACATTAACAGCAGGCGGGGCCGCCCCGGGAGCCCCGCAGTGGGGCTCCTGCCCCTCCGCCCCGGGGCCCTCCCAGCAGCGCCCTGGCCCCGAGGGCATGGAGCCCTGGACGCCTGGCCCGCGCACACAGCGGAGGCCAGAGCCCCAGCGGGGGCACTCTGGCTGTCTGGGTTTCAGCCGCGGGAGAAAGCCGAGCGCCTGAGGAACTGTGCCGCCCTCCCTCGAGAGTTTGTGGACCGAGTGGTTTTGCACGTGGCGCGCCTGTTGCTGGGAAGAGAAGCCCTGCAGGCGGGAGTGCGCAGGCCTGGAATCGCGGAGGTAACCCCCAGCCCGGGCTTCCCGCGGGCCAGGCGGGAGCACGCTCGCTTGTTCTCTTCAGCCCGAGTTTGAAACTACACGTACGTGTGTGCACCTGCTCAGTCGTGTCTGACTCTGCGACCCCATGGACTGTGGCCCGCCAGGCTCCTCTGTCCATGGGATTCTCCAGGCAGGGGTACCGGAGGGGCTGCCATTCCCTTCTCCAAGGGGTCTTCCTGACCCAGGGATCGAACCCACGTGCCCTGCGTTGCAGGCAGATTCTGTGTCACCTGAGCCACCTTGGAACTGTATGTCTTTTTCAATTGGATCTATTTTAAGGAAGCAGGGAGGCTTCTCCCAAGCTCATTAGAAAACCCTCTTCCTTGTAGTTCTGTTAACGCACAGAACCTTGGTGCCTCAGAGGAGGAAGCTGAGGTCACGGGGAAGTCTCAGGGTCCAGAGCTCCTTGTTTTCCATTTATTGAGATGATCCAGACAGACAGCCAGGTTGCTGGCTGCCCAGAGAGGAGCCCCCGGCCCGGGAAGACCTGGGAGATGCTCTGCTCTGATGATCGACTTGTCTCTGAAATCCCAAAACGCAAAAGTCAGACGTGGTGAAAGGGAGACGTCTGTACCTGATTGCTCTCAGTGGGTGAGAGCGTGCTGGAATCTGTGGCTCTCGAAAGGGCCAGGGGCTCCCTCTGTAGCTCAGTTGGTGAAGAATCTGCCTGCAGCGCAGGAGACCCGGGTTCGGTCACAAAGAGTCAGGCATGACTGAGCGAGTAACACTCACACTTCCTCACTTAGCAGGGATCAGGTTATCAGGAGAGTTAAGACAGGCTGATGGAAGGCGCCTGTTGCCACTGGAGGGCTCCGCGAGGCTGCACTGGAGGGGGACGCTCACCCTTCGGGGAGGAGGCCGAGGCCCTGCCGTCAGTCGGGGGTGCTGCCTGCTGGCCCCGTGGTTGGGCCAGACCAGTGGTGGTGAACAGCAGGCTCCCCCGGCCCCGGCGTGGAGGCGTAGCCCTGAGTTTCTTCCTTCACCCCCACACCCCTCCCATCCGTGTGTCCATGCGACGTGGCAGCACCATCGAGCCTGTCCCCTCCAGGGATCCCCGGCCCTGTGGGCCATCTGGCCAGGAGAGCCTCTTGGGGGCTCAGTTCAGGTGGCTGACCGCCAGGTAACTACGGACAAGGCCCAGGGGCTCTGAGGAGTTCTGGGGTCAGCACCCCTTCCTTGAGGCACCCTGCAGAGCGGGCCAGGCTGGACAAGGAGGAAGAGGTGGGTGGGCTCCACGTGGGCCTTGAAGGGCCCAGAGCCTCCAGCCCTGCACGCCACACTGAAATTAAGGCCTCTGACCCTTAGTTCCCAGGATGGTCCGTTCCTCTGGGTGTCCTTTTGTATGATTGCGCCCAGGAGGTGCTGGCCTCTGCCTGAGGTGGGACGCCCTGCCAGTGAGTGAGGACAGGGTCTCTTCCTGGGCTCGTGCAGGGGTCTGGGTGCTCCAGGGATGGGGTCTCAGGCCACCCGCCTGCTGAGACGGCAGGGAGCCAGGCAGCACCCCCCTTCCCCACGTGCGTCTCCGAGGGTCAGCCCGCCCTGGGGCGCTCTGGCTGCCTGGCCAGCAGTGAGAAGTCTGCCTGGTGCCGGCGGGGCACCCTTAGCCCCAGAGCTGCAGGCTCCCCACCTTAGTCATGGGAATTGGTGCCCCGGCCCAGGACCCCTGTGTGTCTGAGCCTGTGTGACCAGTGAGTAGTCTGTCCCCAGAGCTCGTTGACCCAGGGCCTGGTGTCTGCCCTCTGCAGCCTGACCAAGGGCACACGGGGTGGAAGGGGTGGGCCGGCCCGGAGGTTGGGTCGGGACACACACACGTGGAAGGGCGAGCCCAGAGGCGGTGTGTGGGGCCGCGTGCACAAGCCT
>NW_017208029.1:0-4136 GCF_001704415.2 Capra hircus | reverse complement strand
CCGAGTTGCGGCAGGTGCTATTGACCTACCACGGGAACCTCAGGGGACCCACTCTGGTGGCCTCAGGAAAGGCCAGTCCCCATGAGAATTCCTCGGGGGCCTCTCGGGATTCCTCTCCCGTCGATGCTGGGCCTAAGACCTTGTGTGGAATCGGTGCCGGAACCTGAGGATTCCTCTCCAGTGCTGACATGGATCTTGGAGTACTTCTGGAGTCTCCCTAGGGGAGTCAGTCCTCGTCTCGAGTGGGACATGCACGTGCGATTTCCTCCCCAGCTATAGAAGGGTGTCACGCTTTCGCGTGGATCAAGGGATCTGTGGCTTTCCTTCGAGACTTCCCACGAGGCTTTCCACGAGGCTTTCCCACAGGGCTGTCCCACGTGCTACAGTGGTGTGACTTGATCCTCGTCTTGTAAGTCGAGGCAGTGCAGGGAAAACAGGTTTCCCTGGAATGGACTGAGACTTCTGGGGGAATCTGGAAATGGTGGTACGACCCTGGATTTCCTCTCGCCTTTCCTGTGGAGAGCGCCTCCTGGTGAGATGCGACCGGAACGCCGGATTTTCATTCCCGACCACGCAGGGAAAGGATCCCCTCCTCTCGAGCTAGGAGGAAGAAACAGGGCTCCTCTTGACGTGGGAGGGACTCTCGAGCTTCCTCTCCAAGGAGTCGGGAATGTCGGGGGAACTTCTTGAGTTGCAGCAAGGGTGTGAAGGACCCTTTGCAAGTTCCAGAGTTAGGTGTGATTAGCCTCGAGACGCCTCAGCGGAAATGGGCCTCATCTCGCCTGGAGGGGAGAACCTCCTGGATTTTCTCGAGTTACGGGCAGGTGCTCTCGACTTACCACGGGGACCTCAGGGACCCGCTCTGGTGGCCTCAGGAAAGGCCAGTCCCCATGAGAATTCCTCCGGGGCCTCTAGGGATTCCTCTCCCGTCGTTGCTGGGGCCTAAGACCTTGTGTGGAATCGGTGCCGGATCCTGAGGATTCCTCTCCAGTTCTGACATGGATCTTGCGGTACTTCTGGAGTCTCCCCAAGGGAGTCAGTCCTCGTCTCGAGTGGGGGGCATGCACGTGCGCTGTCCTCCTGAGCTGTAGCAGTAGTGTCATGCATCCCTTCGCGTGGATCAAGGGATCTGTGGCTTTCCCTCGAGGCTTTCCCACGAGGCTTTCCCACGAGGCTTTCCCACGAGGCTTTCCCACAGGGCTATCTCACGTGCCACCGTGGTGTGAGTTGATCAGCTTTTTGAAAGTCGAGGCAGTGCAGGGAAAACAGGTTTCCTTGGAATGGACTGAGACATCTGGGGGACTCTCGGAATGGTGGCACGACCCTGGAGTTCCTCTCGCCTTTCCTGTGGAGAGCGCCTCCTCTTGAGATGCGACGGGAACACCGGGAATTCTTTCCTGACCACGCACTGAAAGGATCCCCCGTCTCGAGCTAGGAGGTGGAAACGGGGCTCCTCTAGATGTGGGCGGGACTCTCGTGCTTCATCTCGAGTGGAGACGGGTATGTTGGGGAACTTCTTGAGTTGCAGCAAGGGTGTGAAGAACCCTTTGAAAGTTCCTTAGGTTAGGTGTGATTAGCATCGAGATGCCTCAGCGGAAATGAGCCTCAGCTCGCCTGGAAGGGAGAACCTCCTGATTTTCTCGAGTTGCGGCAGGTGCTCTCGACATACGACGGGGACCTCAGGGACCCGCACTGGTGGCCTCAGGAAAGGCAAGTCCCCAAGCGAGATGCTCGGGGGCCTCTCGGAATTCCTCTCCTGTCGATGCTGGAGCCTACGACCTTGTGTGGAGTCGGTGCCGGAACCTGAGGACACCTTTCCAGTGCTGACATGCATCTTGGGGTACTTCTGGAGTCTCCCCAGGGGAGTCAGTCCTCGTCTCGAGTGGGGGCATGCACGTGCTCTTTCCTCCCGAGCTGTAGCAGCAGTGTCACGTGTCCCTTCACGTGGATCAAGGGATCTGTGGCTAGCCCTCGAGGCTTTCCTTCGAGGCTTTCCCACAGGGCTGTCCCACGTGCCACCGTGGTGTGAGTCGATCCTCGGCTTGAAAGTCGAGGCAGTGCAGGGAAAACAGTTTTCCCTGGAATGGACTGAGACATCTGGGGGACTGTGGGAATGGTGTCACGACCCTGGAGTTCCTCTCGCCTTTCCTGTGGAGAGCGCTTCCCCTTGAAAAGCGAGCGGAATGGCGGGTATTATTTCCTGACCAAGCAGGGAAAGGATCCCTCATGTCGAGCTTCGATACCAAAACGGCGTCTCCTCTGGATGTGGGCGGGACCCTCGTGCTTCCTCTCGAGTGGAGACGGGTATGTCGGGGAACTTCTTGAGTTGCAGCAAGGACCCTTTTGAATTTCCAGAGTTTAGGTGTGATGAGCCTCCAGACGCCTCCGAGGAAATGGGCCTCATCTCGCCTGGAGGGGAGAACCTCCTGGATTTTCTAGAGTTGGGCAGGATCTCTCGAGTTACGACAGGGACGTCAGGGACCCGCTCTCGTGGCCTCACGAAAGGCCAGTGCCCATGGGAGTTGCAAGGGGGCCTTTCAGGATTCCTCTCCGTCGATGCCGGGGCCTAAGACCTTGTGTGGAGTCGATACCGGAACCTGAGGATTCCTCTCCAGTGCTGACATGGATCTTGGGGTACTTCTGGAGTCTCCTCAGGGGAGTCAGACCTCGACTCGAGTGGGGCAGGCACGTGCGCTTTTCCTCCCGAGCTCCTGCAGGAGTGTTACGCTTCCCTTTCACGTGGATCAAGGGAGCAGTGGCTTTCCCTCGATGCTTTCCCAGGAGGCTTTCCCACAGGGCTGTCCCACGTGCCACCGTGGTGTGAGTCGATCCTCGGCTTGAAAGTCGAGGCAGTGCAGGGAAAACAGTTTTCCCTGGAATGGACTGAGACATCTGGGGGACTCTGGGAATGGTGGCACGACGCTGGAGTTCCTCTCGCCTTTCCTGAGGAGAGCGCCTCCTCTTGAGATGCGACGGGAACGCCGGGAATTCTTTCCCGACCACGCAGCGAAAGCATCCCACCTCTCGAGCTATGAGGCGCGAAACGGGGATCATCTGGATGTGGGCAGGACTCCTGTGCTTCCTCTCGAGTGGAGACGGGTATGTCGGGGAACTTCTTGAGTTGCAGCGAGGGTGTGAAGGACGCTTTGGAAGTTCCAGATGTTAGGTGTGATTAGCCCCAAGACGCCTCAGCGGAAATGGGCCTCATCTCGCCTGGAGGGGAGAACCTCCTGGATTTTCTCCAGTTGAGTCAGGTGCTCACATCTTACGACCGGGACCTCAGCGGACCTGCTCTGGTGACCTCAGGAAAGACCAGTCCCCATGCGAATTGCTCGGGGGACTCTCAGGATTCCTCTCCCGTCGATGCCAGGGCCTAAGACATTGTGTGGAGATGGTGCCGAAACGTCAGGATTCCTCTCCAGTGCTGACAAGGATCTTGAGGGACTTCTGGAGTCTCCCCAGGGAAGTCAGTCTCGTCTCCTGTGGTGGCATGCACGTGCGCTTTTCCTCCCGAGCTGTAGCAGCAGTGTCACGCTTCCCTGGGCGTGGATCAAGGGATCTGTGGCTTTCCCTCGAGGATTTCCCACGAGGTTTTTCCACGAGGCTTTCCCACAGGGCTGTCCACGTGCCACCATGGTGTGAGTCAATCCTCGCGCTTGAAAGTCGAGGCAGTGCAGGGAAAACAGGTTTCCCTGGAATGGACTGAGATATCTGGGGGACTCTGGAATGTGGCATGACCCTGGAGTTCCTCTCGCCTTTACTGTGGAGAGCGCCTCCTCTGGAGATGCGACGGGAACCCCAGGAATTCTTTCCCGACACACAGTGAAAGGATACCTCGTCTCGAGCTATGAGGGAGAAAAGGGGCTCCTCTGGATGTGGGCGGGACTCTCGTGCTTCCTCTCGAGTGGAGACGGGTATGTCGGGACCTCTTAAGTTGCAGCAAGGGTGTGAAGGACCCTTTGGAAGTTCCAGAGGTTAGGTGTGATTAGCTTCGAGACGCCTCAGCGGAAATGGGCCTCATCTCACCTGGAGGGAGAATATCCTGGATTTTTATCGAGTTTCGGCAGGTGCTCTCGACTTACGGCGGGGACCTCAGTGATCCGCTCTGTGGCCTCAGGAAACGGCCCGTCCCCATG
>NW_017208028.1:0-4136 GCF_001704415.2 Capra hircus | reverse complement strand
TGAGGAGGGCTTAGGGGCTGGTGGGGTTGCACACTGCCAAGGGCTCCAGCAGTGAGAGCTCTGTCAGAGGGAAGCGAAGGGCAAGAGTAGGGCCCCTTCAGCGGTTCCTTGGCCGCCCAGACTAAGCGCCGCACGGAGAGCACCAGGTTCCAAGGGCCCCTGGCTGGGTTTTGCAGCCCCACACTCCCAGAGGCTGACTCCGTGGGTGCCTAGAAAGTGTGTGACAGACGTAGGTTCCCTAGCACTCTCCTCCCCAGCAGAGACATGTGCAGGTGGTTGGGGCCTGATCCTGCGTGTCTGGGTTCCCGCCACAGCCCAACTCAGGGGAAGCAGCCCCTGAGGCAAGACCTGCTGGAGGAGCCCTGCGCCACCCGCCTGATAGGCGAGAGCACAGCCAGCAGTGGAAGCGAGGCCTCCTCGGGGGAAGAGGAGGCAGCCCAGCCCCGTCAAGCGGAAAGCCCTGCTTGCACGGAAGCTAAGTGCGCCTCCAGTACGGCAGAGCTCTAGCTCTGCTCAGAGCCCCGATCTGGCAGAGTTCCTGGCGCGAGGCTGCTCTGCCGGGGGCTAGCCTTGCCCAGACTTGCCTTGCTTTTAGGCTGCCTCCCCTGGAAGGAGCAGGCAGCAGGAGCCTGGGAGACGCCACTGGCGCCTTTCCTTGCCTCAGCTCCAATCCTGCCTTGCCTTTGCACTTAGGTCCCAGTCCTCCTTAAGGAGGGCTTAGGGGCTGGTGGGTTGCACACTGCCAAGGGCTCCAGCAGTGAGAACTCTGGTCAGAGGGAAGGGAAGGGCAACTGCAGGGCTCCTCCAGCGGTTGCTTGGACGCCCAGATTCAGCGCCGCAAGGAGAGCACCAGGCTCCCAGGGCCCCTGGCTGGGGTCTTCATCCCCGGACACCCGGAGGATGATTCCGTGGGCGCCCAGAAAGTGTATGACAGAGGTAGGTTCCCTAGCACTCTCCTCCCCAGCAGAGACATGTGCAGGTGGTTGGGGCCTGATCCTGCGTGTCTGGGTTCCGCCCACAGCCCCAACTCAGGGGAAGCAGCCCCTGAGGCAAGACCTGCTGGAGGAGCCCTGCGCCCCGCCTGATAGGCGAGATGCACAGCCAGCAGGGAAGCGAGCCTCCTCGGGGGAAGAGGAGGCAGCCCAGCCCCGTCCAGCGGAAAGCCCTGCTTGCACGAAGCTAAGTGCGCCTCCAGTACGGCAGAGCTCTAGCTCTGCCTAGAGCCCCGATCTGGCAGAGTTCCTGGCGCGAGGCTCTTCTGCCGGGAGATAGCCTTGCCCAGACTTGCCTTGCTTTTAGGCTGCCTCCCCAGGAAGGAGCAGGCAGCAGGAGCCTGGGAGACGCCACTGGTGCCTTTCTTGCCTCAGCTCCAATCCTGCCTTGCCTTTGCACATAGGTGCCAGGCCTCGTTGGGGAGGGCTTAGCGGGTGGTGGGTTGCACACTGCCAAGGGCTTCAGCAGTGAGAGCTCTGTCAGAGGGAAGGGAAGGGCAACTGCAGGGCTCCTCCAGCGGTTGATTGGCCGCCCAGAATCAGCGCCGCACCGAGAGCACCAGGCTCCCAGGGCCCCTGGCTGGGGTTTTCAGCCCCGCACACACGGAGGCTGATCAACTTAGGCGCCCAGAAGGTGTATGACAGACGTAGGTTCCCTAGCACTCTCCTCCCCAGCAGAGACATGTGCAGGTGGTTGGGGCCTGATCCTGCGTGTCTGGGTTTCCGCTCACAGCCCCAACTCAGGGGAAGCAGCCCCTGAGGCAAGACCTGCTGGAGGAGCCCTGCGCCCCCGCCTGATAGGCGAGTGCACAACCAGCAGGGAAGCGAGCCTCCTCGGGGGAAGAGGAGGCAGCCAGTCCCCGTCAAGCTGAAAGCCCTGCTTACACGAAGCTAAGTGCGCTTCTAGTATGGCAGATCTCTAGCTCTGTTCAGAGGCCCGATCTGGCAGAGTTCCTGGCGCCAAGATGCTCTGCCATATGCGAGCCTTGCGCAGACTTGCCTTGCTTTTAGGCTCCCTCCCCAGGAAGGAGCAGGCTGTGTGAGGCTGGGAGACGCCACTGGCGACTTCCTGGCTTCACCTCTGCCCCTGCCTTGCCTTTGCACTTAGGTCCCAAGCGTCCTTGAGGAGGGCTTAGGGGCTGGTGGGTTGCACACTGCCAAGGGCTCCAGCAGTGAGAGCTCTGTCAGAGGGAAGCGAAGGGCAACAGTAGGGCCCCTTCAGCGGTTCCTTGGCCGCCCAGACTAAGCGCCGCACGGAGAGCACCAGGTTCCAAGGGCCCCTGGCTGGGTTTTGCATGCCCCACACTCCCAGAGGCTGACTCCGTGGGTGCCTAGAAAGTGTGTGAGCAGACGTAGGTTCCCTAGCACTCTCCTCCCCAGCAGAGACATGTGCAGGTGGTTGGGGCCTGATCCTGCGTGTCTGGGTTCCCGCCCACAGCCCCAACTCAGGGGAAGCAGCCCCTGAGGCAAGACCTGCTGGAGGAGCCCTGCGCACCCGCCTGATAGGCGAGTGCACAGCCAGCAGGGAAGCGAGCCTCCTCGGGGAAGAGGAGGCAGCCCAGCCCCGTCAAGATGGAAAGCCCTGCTTGCACGGAGCTAAGTGCGCCTCCAGTACGGCAGAGCTCTAGCTCTGCTCAGAGCCCCGATCTGGCAGAGTTCCTGGCGCGAGGCTGCTCTGCCGGGGGCTAGCCTTGCCCAGACTTGCCTTGCTTTTAGGCTGCCTCTCCAGGAAGGAGCAGGCAGCAGGAGCCTGGGAGTCGCCACTGGCGCCTTTCTTGCCTCAGCTCCAATCCTGCCTTGCCTTTGCACTTAGGTCCCAGTCCTCCTTAAGGAGAGCTTAGGGGCTGGTGGGTTGCACACTGCCAAGGGCTCCAGCAGTGAGAATTCTGTCAGAGGGAAGGGAAGGGCAACTGCAGGGCTCCTCCAGCGGTTGCTTGGCCGCCCAGATTCAGCGCCACACGGAGAGCACCAGGCTCCCAGGGCCCCTGGCTGGGGTTTTCAGCCCCGCACACACGGAGGCTGATTCCTTGGGTGCCCAGAAAGTGTATGACAGACGTAGGTTCCCTAGCACTCTCCTCCCCAGCAGAGACATGTGCAGGTGGTTGGGGCCTGATCCTGCGTGTCTGGGTTTCCTGCCCACAGCCCCAACTCAGGGGAAGCAGCCCCTGAGGCAAGACCTGCTGGAGGAGCCCTGCGCCCCCGCCTGATAGGCGAGTGCACAGCCAGCAGGGAAGCGAGCCTCCTCGGGGAAGAGGAGGCAGCCCAGCCCCGTCCAAGCGGAAAGCCCTGCTTGCACGAAGCTAAGTGCGCCTCCAGTACGGCAGAGCTCTAGCTCTGTTCAGAGCCCGATCTGGCAGAGTTCCTGGCGCGAGGATGCTCTGGCGGGGGCTACGGCCTTGCCCAGACTTGCCTTGCTTTTAGGCTCCCTCCCAGGAAGGAGCAGGCTAGGCTGAGCCTGGGAGACGCCACTGGCGCCTTCTTGCCTCAGCTCCAATCCTGCCTTGCCTTTGCACATAGGTCCAGCCCTCGTTGGGGAGGGCTTAGGGGGTGGGTTGCACACTGCCAAGGGCTTCAGCAGTGAGAAGCTCTGTCAGAGGGAAGGGAAGGGCAACTGCAGGGCTCCTCCAGCGGTTGCTTGGCCGCCCAGATCAGCGCCGCACGAGAGCACCAGGCTCCCAGGGCCCCTGGCTGGGGGTTTTCAGCCCCGCACACACGGAGGCTGATTCCTTGGGTGCCCAGAAAGTGTATGACAGACGTAGGTTCCCTAGCACTCCTCCTCCCCAGCAGAGACATGTGCAGGTGGTTGGGGCCTGATCCTGCGTGTCTGGGTTCCTGCCCACAGCCCCAACTCAGGGGAAGCAGCCCCTGAGGCAAGACCTGCTGGAGGAGCCCTGCCCCCCCGCCTGATAGGCGAGTGCACAGCCAGCAGGGAAAGCGAGCCCTCCTCGGGGGGAGAGGAGGCAGCCGCCCCGTCAAGTTGAAAGCCTGCTTGCACGGAGCTAAGTGCGCCTCCAGTACGGGCAGAGCTCTAGCTCTGCAGAGCCCCGATCTGGCAGAGTTCCTGGCGCGAGGCTGCTCTGCGGGCTAGCCTTGCCCCAGACTTGCCTTTCTTTGCTAGGCTGCCTCTCCAGGAAGGAGCAGGCC
>NW_017208027.1:0-18099 GCF_001704415.2 Capra hircus | reverse complement strand
CAGTTTTATTCCATTGAGCCCTATAATTATCTTTATCCCAATACCACACTGTCTGTAGCTTTATGGTAAGTTATTAAATTGAGAAGTGTAAGTCCTCTGTGTGCGTGTATGCTAAGTCACTTCAGCCATATCTGACTCTTTGCAACTTCATGTACTGTAGCCCATCAGGCTCCTCTGTGCATGGGATCCTCCAGGCAAGAATACTGGAGTGGATGGTCATGTCCTCCTCCAAGTAATCTTCCCAACCCAGGGACTGAATCTGAGTCTCCTGTGTCTCCTGCACTGCAGATGGATTCTTTACCCACCGAGCCACCTGGGAAGCCCATAAGTCCTCTAACTTTGTTATTTTTCAAGATTATTTTTGTCTATCATGACCTCTTGAGTTTTCAAATAATTTTAGGATCAGCTTGTCAGTTTCTTCAAGGAAAACAGCTGGGGTTATAAGAATCGAAACCTATCAACCAGTTTTGGAATATCGCCATCTTAACAATAATATATCTTCTGATCCACAAATATGGATGTCTTTCCATTTATTTAGATCTTCTTTAGTTTTAACAATATTTTATAGTTCTCAGAGCATAAATTTTTCACTTCTTTTAAAAATTCACTTCTAAACTTTGTATGTTATTGTAACTGGAGTTGTTTTTCCTAATATCCTTTTCTGGACTGGCCATTGTAAGTGTATAGATATACAATGAATTTTTGTTTATGAATCTCATATCCTGAAATCTTGCTGAACTTGTTCGTTAGTTCTAGCCATTTTTAGTTGATGCCTTAGGACCAGCTATATACAGGATCATGTCTCTTGTGAATACATATAGTCTCACTTCTTCCTTTCCAATCTGAATTACTTCTTTCTGTTACCTAATTACCCTGGCTAGACCCTCCAAAATAACATTGAATATAAATTATAAACAGGAATAGCTTTGTCTCATTTATGATCTTACAAATTTTCACCCTTAAGTAAGATGTTAGCTGCAGAGTTTCATAACTGCACTTAATGAAACTAAAGAAGTTCCTTTCTACTCCTAATTTGTTGAGAGTTTTTATTATGGACTGTTGGATTTTGTCAAATGCTTTCCTGCATCTATTGAGTTGATCATGTGGCTTTGTCCTTTATTCTATTGATCTAGTATATTTATTGATGTTCAAATGTTGAAACATGTTTAAAATCACTAATTTTTGTGACAGTTGTTATGCAGCATAGAAGCTAACAGCTGCAGAATAAGAATAACTATAATAATTAATATTTATTTAATTATTATTATATGTCAAGAACTGTGTAAGTACTCCCCATTATTAACTCACTTCCTAGGTGGCACAGTGGTAAAGAATGTGGCTGCCAAGGCAGGAGATGCATGAGATCCCTAGGTGGGAAAGATCCCCTGGAGTAGGAAATGGCAGCCCATTCCAATACCCTTGCCTGGAAAATTGCATGGACAGAGGAGCCTGGTGAGCTACAGGCCATGGGGCCACAAAGAGTCAGACAGAGCTGAGTGACTGAGCGTGCAAGTGCATACACACACATTATTAACTCACTTAATTCTCAGAAGAAGATTAGAAGAGCCATCTATCATTATCCCCATATTACAGATGGGGGATCAGAGGCTCAGAAAAGTTACAAACTCTACCCATAGCCAGGTAGCTATTCATACAGAGCAGAAGTAAAATTTAAACCTAGACAGTTTGGCTCGGTATTTAGGTTTCTAAGTAACAAGGACTTCTCTTCAAATTATCCTACCAATGGCATAAGTAAGCACCAAAGAACCAGCTCTCCCACTAACTGCACCTCTGGTTGAGTGCTAAGGAGACTGACCTATCTCAGGACCATCTCGCAGAGAAAAAGACACCACCATCTGAGCGGTTGTCCATAGAATCATTGAAAAAATGAGGCTAAAATTCTCTAGAAAGATAACAAGCTGTTTTTTAAAAATTCGATTTTGTTGAAAGAACTCTTAGAAAGAGCACCTCAGAGAGCAGCCTGGGATCAAAGGCAGAACCTCCCAGGGATATCTTCAGAAATACATAGAAGTGGAAGCAAACCTGGTTTCTAAGGAGGGTGGGCCTGTGACTGGATGGTCTTGTTTGGCTAAGCATGTTAAGAAAGTTGGGGCCAGAGCTGAATTGCTTGAGACAACAGAGAAAAAAACTGTACCTGGCCCAGTACTGTCCTGCTTTGCTCCTCCTCAAAGCTGCACTCAACTTCCTCTCTAATTAAATGTTGAACAAATATTTAAAGAATATTTTGTTGGAGAGGCATCAAATTATCAGTCTGCCTGGGGTGCCCACATGTCTCAGCCTGCCTCCCCCCATTAGGACATGGCAGAGCCAAGGGCTCTGTATCCAATCTCAGTCATTAGCAAATGTCCATATGGTTAAAGCTATGGTCTTTCTAGTAGTCATGTACAGATATAAGAGTTGGACTATAAAGAAAGCTGAGCACTGAAGAATTGATGCTTTTGAAGTGTGGTGTTGGAAAAGACTCTTGAGAGCCCCTTGGACAGCATAGAGATCAAACCTGTCAATCCTAAGTGAAATCAACCCTGAATATTCAATAGAAGGGCTGATGCTGAAGCGAAGAGCTGACTCATTGGAAAAGACCTTGATGATGGGGAAGATTGAAGGCAGGAGGAGAAAGGGACAACAGAGGATGAGATGATCAGATAGCATAACTGACTCAATGGACATGAGTTTGAGCAAAACACCGGGAGATGGTAAAGGACAGGAAAGCCTGATGAGCTGCAATCCATGGGGTCGCAAAGAGTCAGACTCAACTTAGCAACAAACAACCAAGCTTTGCTCTGTGTCCACAAACAATAGGGATTGTGGTGTTTCTGCTTAGCTGATCAGAAAATTGTCACACTTTGGCTTCAGTGTTTTCAGCAGCTTATAGCTGAGCACTCATTAATTATGCAAGACAGGCTTCAAGGGACCGATTCTATTGAGCTAATTAATACCAAGTGTCACTAGCCAATTAGCAGCCTTCTCTCTTATTGTGGGGAAATTGCCATGGGACACGCCAGGCAGAGCACTTCTCACACTTCTCATCTGTCCTACTCCATCTCCCTCCCGTGACGGCAGTCAGGAGCACCCTTGATCAGAGAGCCACAGGCATGGACTTTCTCTCTACCCCCAAGCCTATCTTCATCCTGGACCATTTCGATATCCATTTAGACCTTGCATCTTCAAGTGTGATCTGTGGACCAGGAGAGCCAGCATCACTGAAGATGCTTACTGAAATGTAGAATCCCACTCTAGGCTTTCTGAAACAGAAGCTGTATTTTAACAAAATCCTGTAGTGACCCACATGCATATTATAATTTGAGAATCACAGATGTAGAAGACCCAAGACGCTGGTTCTTTTTAATACAAAAGTTTCCTGTTCATTTACTTTCAGTTCAGTTCATTTCAGTCGCTTAGTCGTGTCCGACTCTTTGCGACCCCATGAATCACAGCACGCCAGGCCTCCCTGTCCATCACCATCTCCTGGAGTTCACTCAGACTCACATCCATCAAGTCCGTGATGCCATCCAGCCATCTCATCCTCGGTCATCCCCTTCTCCTCCTGCCCCCAATCCCTCCCAGCATCAGAGTCTTTTCCAATGAGTCAACTCTTCGCATGAGGTGGCCAAAGTACTGGAGCTTCAGCTTTAGCATCATTCCTTCCAAAGAAATCCCAGGGTTTATCTCCTTCAGAATGGACTGGTTGGATCTCCTTGCAGTCCAAGGGACTCTCAGGACTCTTCTCCAACACCACAGTTCAAAAGCATCAATTCTTCGGTGCTCAGCCTTCTCCACAGTCCAACTCTCACACATAAATATTAACACATCTAGAAGCTTGCTTTTCTTTTCCCTCTGTAATCTTACCATTCTGTCCTGTTCTCTGACCATTTTTAAAGACCGAGATGTATATCTCTGATTCTCATACTCCTGGTGTACATTTAAGGGAGACCTCCAGTCGACTGGTCATGTTACAGCCTCCCAATCTGTCTGTGGCCCTTGTAGTTCCTTTTCTTTTTCCACGATGAACAGCTCTTTCATTATTCTCTCTTCATGTGCTCAATTCTCCTGCCCCATTCAGATCCTATTAAGAATGCTAAGGCTTCTGTGCCGCTGGGAGATCTTCTGCATCTCCCTAGCAGCTTCCCCCGTCCATGCCAAACACTAATCCGAACAGTTACCCCCTTTTCAAGGTCCTCATCTCATCAGGTGACCTCTTCTCTTATCCCACAAAGAAATCCAACCATCCAGACAACTCCCTTTCCCGTCAGTGTCAGACTTGCCTTCATCTGCAGGTGTCTCTTTCTCCTCCCTTTCCCTCAGGAGGGTGTCCCCTCCTCCTGTCAAGTTAGGCTTGCACCCTGTGCTCTGCAGACCCTTTCCAGGTGGGGCAAGTCTCTTCAGCAACTTGGTCCCATCAACCACTATTCTCTATAACTTCAGCCTTTTCCTCGCCACTGGTTCCTTCCCCACAGATTACAAATGTGCACAAGTCTCTCCTTTCTTTGAAAGGGGAGCCTCCCATAGCCCATAGCCTTCCTTGGGTAACCCCCTTTCTTCAGCCCTCACTTAACAGTCAAGCTTTCTCAACACAGCTCACTCCCTCAGCTTTAAACAATTCTCCTGAGACCAGTGACTGCCAGTCAGATGCAACACGCCTCCCTTGCCTGGCCTCTCTGTGGCGGTAGCATTCCTGGCATGTCCTCCCTCCTTAAGCTCTCTCTTCCACCTGGGTGCCACCCCACCCTTCTCCTGACCTTTTGACCTCTCACACATCACGTCACCGGCTCCAATGGCTCCTCTTTCCCTGAAACATCTAAGTTCACCACACTCTTTCCTTAGCCTTCTCTTAACACATTTCTCCCTTAAGTGACTTCATTCAAATCTAAGCTTCAACTTCCAGTATAAAGATAAACCCAGATAGATGTCTCGCAGCCAGTGCTCTCTGAAGAGCTTTAGAATTCTACATTCAATCCATTCAGAAGGATATCTCTCTATGGGTGATTCACAGACACCAAAAGCTCATGTCCTACATGCAACTCACTCCACTTGCAAGGCCATCCCATCTCAGGGACGGAGACCACCATCCATCTTGAAGCCGTGACAGAACTGAGGACCCAGTTCTGTCCATTCTCTTTCTCCCTCTCCTTAATTACTGCTCCCTCCTCATCCTTCTCCCCGGCTAATCTCCCAGTCTCTCAGATCTGTCAGCTACAGTCCCCACTGTTTGTGAAACTCGCTCAGTTATGTCCGACTTTTGTGACCCATGGACTATACAGTCACGGAATTCTACAGGCGGGAATACTGGAATGGGTAGCCTGCCTTTTTCCAGGGGGTCTTCCCAACCAGGGGTCAAAACCCAGGTCTCCTGCATTGCAGGCACATTCTTTATCAGCTGAGCCGCAAGGAAAGCCTCAGTCCCCATTGCTATTGTCTTCATTCAGACCCTTGTCTTTTCTCCTTTAATCATTAAAATATCCATATAAGTCTCTCTGTCTCCTACCAATCCCTCCTCAGTAAATCCATCTTCCACATTATTGTCAGAGGGCTTTTCAAAAATGTAAATCTGATGATGGCTCCAAGACCTACTATTTAACATTCTTAGATGAGTCCCCAACATCTTCACTTCATAGCTCCTAACTACCTTTCTTGTTCCGTACCCCTGCTACTCCTGAGCCCTCCCACCACAGCCCTTCACTCCCTGAACTTTATCGGTCATACTGTCTACTGGAAATTCCTTAAATGTGGCACACGATTTCCGGCCTCCAAATTACAAACTCTGTTCCTGCTACCTCAAATGTCCTTCACACTATCTTCTTCTGGTATCGCTGCTGCTGCTAAGTCGCTTCAGTCATGTCCGACTCTGTGCGACCCATACTCATCCTATAAAAACTCAGCTCTAATTCTGTCTCCTCTGGAAGATTTTTGACACTCCTTCCAGCAGTATGACGCTCTTTCCATGTGCTATTAACAGTAGTATTGTCAATAAGTGTGACTATTCCCCATGTTCCTAATAAGTACTTTACTGCTTAACTTAATCTCACAATTATTATTATTATGAATTATTATTATTATTATTATTTTACAGTGAAGTAACTGAGGTTCAGAGAGGTAGGTAACTTGCAGGAGATCACATTGCAAATGAAGATTTCAAACTAAGTCTGTGTGACTCCAAAGCCTAACTATCATGTTATAAAACACCATCCCCCCGGCATACTGTGCCTACTTTTACCAAAACCTTTACCGCAGGGTCTGTAACCTCTGATCATATGTTTGTCTCTATCTTCCCCTCTCAGTAAAGGCAATAAGATATTTGAAGTCATAAACTAGGTTTCCTTATTTGTATAAATCCCCTATGCAGACCACAGCGTGTTAATCCCATGCAGTTAACATGAGTCTACTAGTCAGCTTGGGCTGCCAGACCAAACTACTATAGACTTAAATAACAATTAAAACCTATAGGCTTAAGTAACCATTTATTTTTCATAGGTTTCAACAGTCCAAGATCAGGGTTCTAGCAGGTTTCATTTCTGGAGAGAGTTCTCTTCTTGCGGATGGCTGCCTTTTTACTGTGCCCTTATATAATAGAGATCTCTGTTATCTCTTTTTGTTTTTTACATTTTTCTTCTTTTATTGAAGGAGCTAAAATCTCAAATTTGTTTTTTTCCTTTCTTTTTTTTTACTTCTGACTTTTGTCTTTCTTGGTGATTTGAAGGTTTTGTTTAGCTTTTTAAAACTAATTTGTATTGATGTTTAGTTGCTTTACAATGCTGTGTTAGTTTTGTGCTGTACAGCAAAGTGAATTGGTTTATATGTACACAAATATCCTCTCTTGTTTAGATTTTTCTTCCCATTTAAGTTTCCACAGAACATGGAGTAGAATTCCCTATATAGTAGGTTCTCATTAGTTACCTCTTTTATACCTGGTAGTGTATGTATGCCAATCCCAGTCTCCCAGTTTATCCCACCCCACTTCCCTCCTTGGTATCCGTAAGTTTGTTCTCCACATTTGTGTTTCTATTTCTGCTTTGCAAGTAAGTTCGTCTGTACCATGTTTTCTAAATATCACATACAAGCAGTATTATATGATGTTTCTCTCTTTCTGACAGTTTACTCTGGTGTGACATTCTGTAGGTCTATCCGTGTCTCTGCAAATGGCACTATTTCATTCTTTTTTACGACTCAGTAATATTCCACTATGTCTATTTACCACATCTTCCATTCCTCATTGATGGGCATGTGGGGTTGCTTCCGTGTCCTAAACTATTGTACACAGTGCTGGCGGTGAACATTAGGGGAAGATCTAAATAGACATTTCTCCAAATAAGTCAGACAGATGGCCAACAAGCACATGGAAAGATGCTCAATGTTACTAATTATCACTGAAATACAAGTCAAAACTAGGGATGAGGTACCACCTCATAGCAGTCAGAATGGCTATTATCAAAAAATCTGCAACAATAAATGCTGGAGAGGGTGTGAAGAAAAGGGAAACTTCCTCCATTGTTTGTGGGAATATAAACTGGTGCAGTCACTATAGAAAACAGTATGGAGGTTCCTCAAAAAACTTAAAATAGAACCACCATATGACCCAGGATTTCCATTCCTGGGCGTATATCTGGAAAAAACCATAACTCAAAAAGACACATGCACCCCAATGTTCTGGTATCTCTTTTTTAAGGACACTAATTCTATCAGATCAGGGCTCCACCTTTATGACCTCCTTTAGGGACGGGGGAGCCTGGTGGGCTGCCGTCTATGGGGTCGCACAGAGTTGGACACGACTGAAGCGACTTAGCAGCAGCAGCAGCAGCATTAATTATTTCCTTAACAGACCTATCTCCAGTACAGTCCGTATGGGGGTTTAAGGCTTTGTCGTATGAATTTGGAAGGACACAATTTAGCCTATAGCAATGAGTTACACCCCTCCACTCTTTCAGTGACTGTACGACATCAATCCTGCCAACAGTCGAGACTGCACAGCTAGATGTTCAGAGCTGTTAGAAATACCTGGGGTGATCCCAGGAACATACCACAGAGGATAGTGAAGGATCCATAGACTATATATAGGCTGAAAGGATGCAAAGAGCATTTCTGATTGGAGGAAGGAAAAGCAAGGATAAGGTGAAACAGGGCAATCAAAGTCACAGATGGGTGCTGACCTGAGCCCCTGATCCTCCACCAAAACGCCTAAATACAGAGGAATTAAATTAGAAAGCACATGAAATACTCTGCAAATCCCTCCCCTGACGCTAACACCACCGTGACAGTGGGCGCATATCAATAGGGCAAATTTAATGGAACTTCACTATGCAAATTCACTCTGCTAAGTACTGTGCATACACTGTCCAATTTAATCCTCACCTTAAGTCCAAGGAGGAAGATAAATGTTGTGTGCTTTGGATTGGGAGGATGATGCTTATAGTCTTAACATTTATTTCCCTGCTGTCCTTCCTCAGTAGACTCTTTAAAACCTAAGACAGAGTTTATATCTACTTCTGAGCCAAACATTAAAAGGGAAATAGCATCCCCCAACCCCACCTCTGAATCCAAAGCTAAAAGGAAGGTATTGGTAGTTAAATTAGAGTAAGGAAACCTCCTGATAACTGTGATAATAGCTAGAATTTATTGCATCCTTTTCTGTGATTTAAGAGTTTTAAATGTATTTAATCTTACTACAACCCATGAGATAGATGCTATTAAGATTAGGAAACTAAGGCTGAGAGTGGTTAAATAACTCACGCAAGGTCAAACAGCCGGTTAATGGTGGAGCCAAAATTCAAGTGCAGGCAGTCGAATTCCAGCCCATACAGCCTCATACAGGCCATTCATACAGCCCATACAGGCCACTAGGCAATGATGCCTCCTCCAAGGAGATGAGGCTCAAAGTGAAACAGAGCAGGACCCTGCAGGGCCTTCCCAAGGACAGACCCCCTTCCCTATCACCTCCTGCCCCTTGTTTATAGAAAAGCTTTAGCCTTTTAGGCCTTCTGCAAATTTAATCACAGAAGTAAGAAACAAAGGAAAATAGTCAAACAAGACAACGTAGTAAAAGTTTAGCCATAAAATAAAATCAAGGACATTTAGTTCCTCCTGAGGATTGTAGATAATATTCTGAGTTGTTTTGTCGATGCTAAGACCCCCACCAAGTGAAGAGGTTTGCATGCTGACCACCAGCATGTGGACTTCAGACAATTGGAACCAGAAGGTTGATGATTGATATTCCAAAAACATCAACCTACTACCTAACCACCAACAAATCAGAGAATTTAGCACAAGCTGATCATGTGCCCCACAACCCTCTCCATCATACAGTTTTTAAAACCTCTTTCCTGAAAACCATCAGAGGGTCCAGGTCTTTTGAGCATGAGCTGCCCATTCTCCTTCCTGGGCCCCATGTTGGATGCCTTGCAATAAACACCATTCTTTACTTTACCATGATCCAGGGTGAGTAGATTGCTCTCCTGCACCCAGGCGAGTAGACCAGGTTTGGTTTGGTAACAAAGGAAATCAGGTCTTTGTGGTTGCTCAGGCAACCTCTGCAAGTTAAACACTCTTCCTTGAGAGCAGAGTCCAACTTCAGGGCTTTGTTCTAACAAGTAGAGACCTCCTGGGCACAGCTCACCCTCTGCGCACGGATGAGGGCTGTCACCATGACGAGCTGAGGGCTCGCCAGGCTGCCTCTGACACATCCTAGAACACTTGATGGTAATAAATACCGTGAAAAACAACAAATTGAAATGTAACTGCCCTAACACTGGGAGGGAATGAGAGAAGTTGTGACATTATCGTGGGAAATCTGTCCTGTTGAATTTTTCATATTTCCCCTTTGAAAGTGAGCCAATCAGAGCCTCCCTGGCATTGAAATAAAAGGACCTGAAGCAAAGACTCAGTGTTCTGGTCAGAGCCCATTATGGTGACCCATTCAGGCTGCAGATGGTGGTATTAACGCACGATTTCCATGGTTCATTTGAAGATTAATCACTCTCTTTCTGGCATGTATGCGTGCATGTACACACACACACATGCGCACCCAGGCACACAAACCTCAAAGCTCAGGCGGTTTGTTTGCCTTCAGGTCCATTTCCTGGAGCAGCATTTCCCATAGGGCATTCTGTACGCCCTCAGGTTAAGGGTTAATAGGCTCGGCGCTGACGCAGGGTCTTAGGCACTGATCATTTAGGGAATGCTGGATTAAGCAGCTACCTCTTTCCCAGAGGACTTCTCGGGGCCTTGAGTACAGTCATGTATTCTGTAAGATTCCGGGAGAAGGACGGAATGTGCAGAGTGGCCCAATTCCTTTGCGCACGGGTGCTGCAGGGAAAGCAGCGTAAGAACGGCTCTCTACAACAGAAGCCCTGATCTTCTGATCTTCTCAAGGCTCCAGATGCTGGGGCCACTTCCTGAAGACTCTGCCCAGCCCAGGTCTGCAGCCAACCTGCCCGTGGTAGGAAGACATTCGTGATGCCAGCCTCTTAGCCAAGGCCCATGAGCATAGCCTGCTCTCGCTTCTGACCCTCTCCCTCACCACAGGTGGGTTCGGGTCTTTCATCTGGGTTCCTGTCCAGTTTCTTTGTCTAGCACTTGATTTCTATGCTGGACTTGAACCCTGTCCTTAACCCCACCGCATCTGGTGGGACCCTGACCTCTCTCAAGCCATTCCCTCCCCAGGGGCTGTGTTCTACTAACAGCTGACTTGCTTCTTCCTGGGAGCCTCCGACAGTTGGAATGTTCACTGACTGAGAGCACCACTGTCCCTCCATCTTGTGACCTCAGGTATTATCTACCACTTGAGTGTGACTCCTACTTCGCCCACCAACTGGCCCCTGGCTTGGATGTCTATTGTGTGTGTCCAGGAATGGCAAACCTCTTGGCCTTTGGGCAATAGAATACCCACTACTCCCACTACTGGTGCCAGCCAGGCAAGGTGCCAGTCCCCAAGCCCACCTACTGGCTAGTCAGTCCCTGCTTTCCATGGCTGATATCCTGGCATGCTCAGCAGCCATGCATTTTCCAAGTTGTGAATTAAAGCTTGGCACTGTTTAGATAACGTCTCCATCACAAGTCAACAGGACACACAGCAAGGTTCAAGGCTTAAGAGCAGAGCACAAATGATGAGAACTGCTGGGCTTCCCTTGGGCATAGTGCTGGCTGGTTGGTGCGGAGTTCTTTCTGCTGGTTTAGATTTCCTGGGGAGAACAGAGCAGTTGTAGTAGATCAATGATTCTAGGCACTTGGATTTTATGGTCCATTATAATTTCAAAAATGCTCTTTGGGAGACTTTATAATATTAGCAATCAAATAAGGAACAACAAAAAATAGTAATATGTTACCACCATCACATCACATAATAATAAGCTGTATTTAAAAATTTTTTTTTGTATTGGAGTATAGCCAACTAACAATGTTGTGATAGTTTCAGATGAACAGCAAAAGTACTCAGGCACACATATACATGTATCCATTCTCCCCCAACCCTCATCTTATCCAGACTACCACACAGCATTGAGCAGAGTTCCATAAGCTATGCATAGGTCCTTGCTGGTTATCCATTTTAAATATAGCAGTGTGTACATATCCATCCCAAACTCCCTAATTATCCCTTCCCCCTGGCAACTGTAAGCTTGTTCTCTGAGTCTGTCTCTTTCTATTTTGTCAGTTAATTTGTATCATTTCTATTTAGATTCAACATATAAGGGATGCCATATGGTATTTTTCCTTCTCTGTCTGACCTACTTCACTCAATATGACAATCTCTAAGTCCATCTATGATGCTGCAGATGATATCACTTCATTCTTTTTAATGGCTGAGTAATAGTCCATTGTATATATGTACCACAACATCTTTATCCATTCTGCTGTTGATGAACATTTAAGTTGCCTCCACATCCTGGCTGCAACTGTAAACAGTGCTGCAATGAACCCTAGGGTATACATATCCTTTCAGACCATGCTTTCCTCTGGATATATTCTCCAAGCCAGGCTTCAGCAGTATGTGAACCATGAACTTCCAGATGTTCAAGCTGGTTTTAGAAAAGGCAGAGGAACCAGAGATCAAATTGCCAACATCTGCTGGATCATCAAAAAAGCAAAAGAGTTCCAGAAAAACATCTATTTCTGCTTTATTGACTATGCCAAAGCCTTTGACTGTGTGGATCACAACAAACTGTGGAAAATTCTGAAAGAGATGGGAATACCAGACCACCTGACCTGCCTCTTGAGAAACCTGTATGCAGGTCAGGAAGCAACAGTTAGAACTGGACATGGAACAACAGACTGGTTCCAAATAGGAAAAGGGGTATATGAAGGCTGTATATTGTCACCCTGCTTATTTAACTCCACCTCCTTCTCCCGTGGCCAAAATCTCTGAACGCATATCCTGGCTCATGGCCCAGAGGATTTTCTCTCCCTGTCTTTCCTCCTTTTCACCCATCATCCCACTTAAATCATGAAAAAAGGCCTTAAAATATTCAGCCTGGCACAAAGTAAGGGGAGGGGATTCACAAACTCTGTAAATGATAAGTATTTCAGACTTGATAGGAAATGCTGACTCTGTTGGAACTACTCAACTCTGCTACTATAGTGCAAAGGCAGCCACAGACAATCCATACATGACAGGTATGGCTATATACCAATAAAACTTTATTTACAAAAAGCAACCCCTGTTTTACAATGACCAAAGTGAAAACAAATTCACATGCCTAGTAAAACTTTTCTTTTAAAAATGACCTAGATTGGGATGGGATGCTATGAGAAGGGATGGGATGGGATGGGATGGGATAGATCAGAATACAGCATACAGAGTTATTGCATGAGAAATGCATAGTTTTGTGTTACAAATATGCTTTATCCAAACACATCATATATGTATGACTGGTATAGATAATGATTATAAATGTATTTTTCAATCTGAGTCAAGATTATAAATATTTGAAATATACTAGCTGAGTGGATAGAATCTTCACCTGGAAGTTGGATGTCCTGAGCTAAAATCTCCGCTCTGCCACCAGTGTACACTTTGGGGTTTAAAAATGAGTTGACTCCTGGTTCTGAGATTCTGTGGAGGCATTGTTATCATCTAGTGCAGGGAATCAGGGACATCCACAAACCCGATGATCTAGCTCAGAGACTTTGGGGTCTCTTCCCCTCTCCAGCCCTATGGTAGCTTGAGGCCACATTTAACCAATCAGCCCATTTGTGGATGAGACTGAAGCCTAGAGAGATGAAGGACCTGCCCAGAGAAATTCATCTCAGAATTTCTAAGCCAAACTCAAACATTGGTTTTACTTTTAAATCTAAAGCCCTTGCCTTTTTCTCCATGGCATGGTCCTCGTTGAGGAGGGTAGTTTGCTGCAACCCCAAAACTCCAAGCTGCAGCTCACCCTCTGTTCCTACTTCGGAATAATATCTGATCAATTCCCAAAACACATAGAAATGAAACAATGACTGCCAGGAGCCAGTATGGGTTTATCAAGAACTGGTAATGTCAACTCACATCCTCTCCTTTTTTCATGAGTTATTAGATCTATAGACCAGGGAAATCAAGTAGAGAGCATGTATCTGTGCTTCCAGAAGGATCTGACAAGGTTTCTCTTAGGGCCCTGCAGAGCAGCTGGTGAGATACAGGTGGAGAATGACTAAGTGAGACAGGTTCATGGTTGGTAGCCCAACCATAAACAAAAGGCATCACTTTATGGAGCAACGGGTTGTGGGAGGAGGGCTCTGATGCCTACAAATGGAGTGGAGGGAGTGGTGAGGACTTAGGCAAACAGAAAAGGATATAGTTAACCTAAGAGAGCAGCCCCCCATATAATCCACCAGCAGCAGCCCACTGAGGCCATGAGAAAACTTGGGCAAATGGACCCCATAGCCCTGGCTTTGCAAAAGAAAGTGGAAATCGGGACTTGCCCCGTATGAAGCAAGCACATTCTAATTAAAAAAGCAAACACTGTGCAGATGATCAACCAAGCAAGTCTGCAGCCCAATGCGGCCCATGGACACCCATTTGTAAATGTCTGCATTAGAAGTTTACTGTCAGTTTACTAGAGGAATTTCTCCAAGCAATAACACAGGGCTCTATCCTCTATCCTGTCCTATTCACCATTTTCCTCACAAACTTAAATGAGGACACAGAAGGCATAATTATCACACAGACAGATGTCAGGAAACTGGGAAGAGGGCTGGCAGGATCAAAATTCAGAGTGATTTTTGCAGGCTGAACCACAAATCCCAACATGTCAAGATGAGACTTATTAGAGAAAATTGTCAGGGTGCGTGCGTGTGTGCCCCGCCACTCAGTCGTGTCCGACTCTTCGCAACCCCGTGGACTATAGCCCTCAGGCTCCTCTATCCATGGGCCTTTCCAGGCAAGAATACTGGCTGTTGCTAAGTCACTCAGTCGTGTCTGACTCTTCGCAACCCCGTGGACTATAGCCCTCAGGCTCCTCTATCTATGGAACTTTCCAGGCAAGAATACTGGCTGTTGCGAAGTCACTTCAGTCGTGTCCAACTCTTTGCAACCCCATGGACTGCAGCCCACCAGACTCCTCTGTCTGTAGGATTCTCCAGGCAAGAATACTGGAGTGGGTTGCCATTTCCTCCTCCAGGGGGTCTTCCCGACCCAGGGATCAAAGCTGTGTCTCCCTTGTCTCCTGCAATGGCAGGTGAATTCTTTTACCACTGAACCACCTTGGGAAGCTCATAAGGGTGCTGCCAGAGGTCAAAAATAGTTAGACCCATAGTTGGTCCTATTTATGCCAAACTTGGTCCATGGTGAGCCCTTCAGGCTTCCTCTCCTTTTCTGGTAGGTCCTCCTCCTTGTTTGCCTTCCTGAAGGGAGAAGGTGCTGTCCCAGGACCCCTTAAGCCCTTGCCCCTTCCTCAAGGGATGCTGCTGTCCTCAATCTGGGGCTTTTGCCACCACCTGCTCCATCTCCTGTGGAGAAGGCAATGGCACCCCACTCCAGTACTCTTGCCTGGAAAATCCCATGGATGGAGGAGCCTGGTAGGCTGCAGTCCATGGGGATGCTAAGAGTCGGACATGAGTGAGCGACTTCACTTTCACTTTTCAGTTTCATTCATTGGAGAAGGAAATGGCAACCCATTCCAGTGATCTTGCCTGGAGAATCCCAGGGACGGGGGAGCCTGGTGGGCTGCCGTCTATGGGGTCACGCAGAGTCGGACAGGACTGAAGCGACTTAGCAGCAGCAGCAGCAGCAGCAGCTCCACCTCCTGCAGGCCAGAGCCCCAGTCTATAACAACCAAGCTGAACCAACAAACTAGTTCTGATTATTATAGTAAAACTTAGGGTACTCAACACCATGGGAGTCACTAAGACCTAAGAATGTTCCCAGAACAAGGCCCAGCTCCACAATGGCCTCGGCCCTCAGGCTGCAGGGAAGACCAGCCTTCCACCCTCTAGGCCACGAGAAGGTAATAAGTCCCATGAGGGTAGGGATCCTATGCATAACATTCTTCACTATGTGACCAACACCAGCACAAAGCCTGGCCCAAATTAGATGTGCAGTAAATATTAGTTGTCAGGGCTATAAAAACATACTTTTTGGATAATCAGAAATTTCAGTATTGAGTATAAATTAGATGACACTAAGAAATTATTGTTAATTTTTTAAGTGTAATAATGGCATTGTTGCATAAGAAAATAATTATCTTTTTGCTTTCTTTTTAGTAAGGGAAGTAGAAACTACAGAAATTTAAGTGTGAGATGACATGATGTGTCTGAGATTTTCTTTAATATGTGTTAGAGCTGGAAAATAAAAAAGGCTGAGCACTTAAGAACTGATGCCTTCAAAACTGTGGTGCTGGAAAAGACTCTTGAGAGTCCCTTGGTGAGTAAAGAGATCAAACCAGTCAATCCTAAAGGAAATCAACCCTGACTATTCACTGGAAGGACTGATGCTAAAACTGAAGCTTTAATACTTTGGACACCTGATGCAAAGAGCCAACTCTTTGGAAAAGACCCTGATGCTGGGAAAGATTGAAGGCAGGAGGAGAAGGCGACAACAGAGGACAAGATGGTTGAATGGCATCACCAACTCAATGGACATGAGTTTGAGCAAGGTCCAGGAGATGGTGAAGGACAGGGAGGCCTGGAGTTCTGCAGTCCATGGGGTTGCAAAAGTTAGACATGATTGAGCAACTGAACAACAACAATTGCCTAAGAAAGGGGCTTCCCAGGTAGCTCAATGGTGAAAAATTCGCCTGCCAATGCAGGAGCTGCAGGAGACTCGGGTTTGATCCCTTGTAAGATCCCCTGAAGGAGGGCATGGCAGATGACTCCAATATTCTTGCCTGGAGTATCCCCATGGACAGAGGAGGCTGCTGGGCTACAGTACAGTGTCTCAAAGAGTTAGACGTGACTGAGCACACACACAGCCTAAGATAAAAGGGAGGACCAGATCAAATTCTGTGTGTGTATGTCTCTCTTGGAATATTTTCATAATAAAAACTTTTTTAAAATATTGATGAGTTGTAAGGTAGGTGTGCACCAGCTGAGAATTGGTTGCTTGCCACTAACTAGAATTGGTTGCTAGAACTCCATCCTGAAGCACATAGAGCCTTTCTCTCCTTCCCTTTGGCTCCCCATGGGAATGGGAAAAGAGATTCCTACCTCGTGATGAGAAAGGACCCAAATTTTCTGCACACAGTGGCCCTGCCCACATCTTCCCCAAGCCAGGCCCTGAAGCAGCCTGTCCTGGTGACACCTAGGGCTGAAGTGAGCAGTACAGCTGTCAGAAAAATTATTCAAAACTTAGAAATAAGACAAAAGGTTGGTGGCACATCCTTCCAGTGCCATAGAGGGGTGAAGGGCACCCAAGGACTATCTAGGGAATTACAATTTTGGTTCAAACTATCTACAGCTGATTTAGAGTCCCAGGTTTAGTAATGTTAATATTAATTTATTGCTTTTGACCACTAGAGATGCAAATTTCTATCTAGTGAAAAAGAAACTTCAAAGATTACATTTATGGTTCTAATGGACATTAATCAATTTTGAAGCTAACCCAGCAATCTTATCTTAACATTTCCTATGAATACCCAGCTTCTTAAATGTTCTTTGAGCCAATTTAACATCTTATTGGTCCCCTCATTCATTAATGAGTAGAATAAAATCTTTGTGAGTGAAACTGAAAGCCGCTCAGTCATGTTCGACTCTTTACAACCCTATGTAGTCCATGGAATTCTTCAGGCCAGAACACTGGAGTGAGTAGCCTTTCCCTTCTCCAAGGGATCTTCCCAACCCAGGGATCAAACCCAGGTTCCCGCATTGCAGGTGAATTCTTTACCAGCTGAGCCACAAGGGAAGCCCAAGAATACTGGAGTGGGTAGCCTATCCCTTCTCCAGGGGATCTTCCTGACCCAGGAATTAAACCGGGGTCTCCTGCATTGCAGGCGGATCTTTAACCAACTGAGCTATGAGGGAAGCCCATGTTCATTTTATATTGATATGACAGTAATGTTTTTTAACCCTTGGAAAATCATACTTTATCAGCATCCTGAGTCCTATCTCCTGTGAGTCAACTGTTTCCATTCTGTTGACATGGAAACTCGAGAGGGCCCATTTCCAATGCGCATGACTCCAATCTCTAAAACAAAAAACAACAACCCCCCCAAAAAAAAACAAAAACAAAACCCCTTTTCCTTTATTTAGCTAGAATCTGTCTCTATAGAACTTTCTTCCTCTGCTAGTGCAGTGAAAACAGCAACGGCTTTGGAGTCACACAAACCTGGGTGCAAGTCCCAGTTCTACCAGTTATTAGCTGCTCGACCTTGGGAAAGGCACTCCGTCTCCTGAGCCCCCTTTCCTTATCTCCCTGCTGTGAGAATTAAATGAGATAGTGCATATAAAGCACTTAGCACAGGGGCATAGAGTAGGTCAGTTTTCTTCTCAATCGTTTCCTCATTTGTTCCCTTATTCAGCAAACATTCATTGAGGTACTGATGGTGAATGCTGGCGCCTGCAAATATGCATAACAAATAGCTCCCTTCTGAGGACGCATGCAAATTAGTAGGAGCAAAAGAAATGTTTAAAAGGAAATTCTAATGCAGCATGATAAGTACAACAAAAGAATCATGTACA
>NW_017208026.1:0-4136 GCF_001704415.2 Capra hircus | reverse complement strand
TATTCCTCTCCAGTGCTGACATGCATCTTGGGGTACTTCTGGAGTCTCCCCCAGGGGAGTCAGTGCTCGTCTCGAGTTGGGGCATGCATGTGCGCTTTCCTCCCGTGCTGTAGCAGCAGTGTCACGCTTCCCTTCGCGAAGATCAGGGGATCAGGGGCTTTCCCTCGAGGCTTTCCCACGAGGCTTTCGCAAAGAAGCTTTCCCACAGGGCTGCTGCTCCACGTGCCACCGTTGTGTGAGTCGATCGTCGGCTTGAAAGTCGAGGCAGTGCAGGGAACACAGGCTTCCCTGGGAATGGACTGAGACATCTGGGGGACTCTGGGAATGTTGGCACGACCCTGGAGTTCCTCTCGCCTTTCCTGTGGAGAGTGCCTCTTCTTGAGTTGCGACGGGAACGCGGGGAATTCATTCCCGACCACGATGGGAAAAGGATCCCTCCTCTCGAGCTTGGAGGCGGAAATGGGGCTCCTTTGGATGTGGGGGGAACTCTCGTGCTTCCTCTCAAGTGGAGCCGGGTATGTCGGGGAACTTCTTGAGTTGCAGCAAGGGTGTGAAGGACCCTTAGGAAGTTCCAGAGGTTAGTGTGATTAGCCTCGAGAAGCCTCAGCGGAAATGGGCCTCACCTGGCCTGGAGGGGAGAACCTCCTGGATTTTCTCGAGTTGCGGCAGGTGCTCTCGACTTATGACAGGGACCTCAGGGACCCGCTCTGGTGGCCTCAAGAAAAGGCCAGTCCCCATGAGAGTTGCTGTGGGGGCCTCTCGGGATTCCTTTCCCGTCGATGCCAGGGCCTCAGACCTTGTGGTGGAGTCGGTGTCGGATCCTGAGTATTCCTCTCCAGTGCTGACATGCATCTTGGGGTACTTCTGGAGTCTCCCCAGGGGAGTCAGTCCTCGTCTCGAGTGGGGGGCATGCACGTGCGCTTTCCTCCCGTGCTGTAGCAGCAGTGTCACGCTTCCCTTCGCGAAGATCAGGGGATCAGGGGCTTTCCTCGAGGCTTTCCCACGAGGCTTTCCACGATGCTTTTCCACAGGGCTGCTCCACGTGCCACCGTGGTGTGAGTCGATCGTCGGCTTGAAAGTCGAGGCAGTGCAGGGAACACAGGCTTCCCTGGAATGGACTGAGACATCTGGGGGACTCTGGGAATGGTGGCACGACCCTGGAGTTTCCTCTCACCTTTCCTGTGGAGAGCACCTCCTCTTGAGATGCGACGGGAACTCGGGGAGATCTTTCCCGACCACGCAGGGAAAGGATCCCTCCTCTCGAGCTAGGAGGGGGAAACAGGGCTCCTCCTGATGTAGGCGGGACTCTCGTTCTTAACCTCGAGTGGAGACTGGTATGTCGGGGAACTTCTTGAGTTGAAGCAAGGGTGTGAAGGTCCCTTTGGAAGTTCCAGAGGTTAGGTGTGTTTAGCCTCGAGACGCCTCAGCGGACATGGGCCTCATCTCGCCTGGAGGGGAGAACCTCCTGGATTTTCTCGAGTTGCGGCAGGTGCTCTCGACTTACGACGGGGACCTCAGGGACCCGCTCTGGTGGCCTCAGGAAAGGCCAGTCCCCATGCGAGTTGCTCGGGGCCTCTCGGGATTCCTCTCCCGTCGATGCCGGTGCCTAAGACCTTGTGTGGAGACGATGCCGGAACCTGATGATTCCTCTCCAGTGCCGACGTGCATCTTGGGGTACTTCTGGAGTCTCCCCAGGGGAGTCAGTCCTCGTCTCAAGTGGGGACATAGGTGCGATTTCCTCCCGAACTGTAGCAGCAGTGTCACGCTTCCCTTTGCATGGATCAAGGTATCTGTAGCTTCCCCTCGAGGCTCTCCCACTAGGCCTTTCCCATGAGGCTTTCCCACAGGGCTGTCCCACGTACCACCGTGGTGTGAGTCGATCCTCAGCTTGAAAGTCGAGGCAGTGCAGGGAAAACAGGTTTCCCTGGAATGGACTGAGAAATCTGGGGGACTCTGGGAATAGTGGCACGACCCTGGAGTTCCTCTCGCCTTTCCTGTGGAGAGCGCCTCCTCTTGAGATGCGACGGGAACGCCGGGATTCTTTCCCCAACACGCAGGGAAAGGATCCCCCATGTCGAGCTAGGAGGCAGAAACGGGGCTCCTCTGGATGTGGGCGTGTCTCACGTGCTTCCTCTCGAGTGGAGACGGGTATGTCGGGGAACTTCTTGAGTTGCAGCAACGGTGTGAAGGACCCTTTGGAAGTTCCAGAGGTTTGGTGTGATTAGCCTCGAGAGTCTCAGAGGAAATGGGCCTCCTCTCGCCTGAAGGGGGAACCTCCTGGAATTTCTCGAATTGCGGCCGGTGCTCTCGACTTACGACTGGGACCTCAGGGACCCGCTCTGGTGGCCTCAGGAAAGGCCAGTCCCCAGGAGAGTTGCTTGGGGGCTCTCGGGATTCCTCTGCCGTCAATGTCGGTACCTAAGACCTTGTGTGGATTCGGTGCCGGAACCTGAGGATTCCTCTCCAGTGCTGACATGGACCTTGGGGTACTTCTGGGGTCTCCCCAGGGGAGTCATTCCTCGTCTCGATGGGGGCATGCACGTGCGCTTTCCTGCCGAGCTGTAGCAAGCAGTGTCACGCTTCCCTTCGCGTGGATCAAGGAATCTGTGGCTTTCCCTAGAGCTTTCCCACTAGGGCCTTCCCACGAGGCTTTCCACAGGGCTGTCCCACGTACCACCGTGGTGTGAGTCGATCCTCCGCTAGAAAGTCGAGGCACTGCAGGGAAAACAGGTTTCCCTGGAATGGACTGAGACATCTGGGGGACTCTGGAATGGTGGCACGACCCTGGAGTTCCTCGCGCCTGTCCTGTGGAGAATGCTTCCTCATGAGATGCGCCGGGATCGCCGGGAATTCTTTCCCAACCACGCAGGGAAAGGATCCCTCCTCACGACCTATGAGGCGCAAACGGGGCTCCTCTGCATGTGGGCGGGACTCTCGTGCTTCCTCTCGAGTGGAGACGGTACGTTGGGAACTACTTGAGTTGCAGTAAGGTTGTGAAGGACCCTTAGGAAGTTCAAGAGGTAAGGTGTGATTAGCCTCGAGACCTCTCAGCTGAAACGGGCCTCATCTCGCCTGGAGGTGTGAACCTCCTGGATTTTGTCAAGTTGCGGCAGGTGCTCTCGACTTTCGACAGGACCTCAGGGACCCTCTCAGGTGGCCTTAGGAAAGACCAGTCCCCATGCGAGTTACATGGGGGCCTCTCGGGTTCCTCTCCCGTCGATGCCGGCCTAAGACCTTATGTGCAGTCCGGGCCGGAAGCTGATGATTCCTCTCCAGTGCTGACATGGATCTTGGGTTGCTTCTGGAGTCTCCCCAGGGGAGTCAGTCCTCGGCTCCAGTGGGGCATGCAAGTGTGCTTTCCTCCCGAGCTGTAGCCGCAGTGGCACGCTTCCCAATCGCGTGGATCAAGGGATCTGTGGCTTTCCATTGAGGCTTTCCCACGAGGCTTTCAAAAGGAGGCTTTCCCACAGGGCTGTCCCAAGTGCCACCATGGTGTGAGTCGATCCTCGGTTTGAAGTCGAGGCAGTGCAGGGAAAACAGGTTTCCCTGGAATGGACTGAGACATCTGGGTGACTCAGGGCAAGATCACGCCTCTCCAGCTATAAGGCGGAACGGGGCTCCTCTGGATGTGGCAGGACGCTCGTGCTTCTCTCGATTGGAGACGGGTATGTAGGGGAAGTTCTTGAGTTGCAGCAAGGGTGTGAAGGACCCTTTGGAATTTCCAGAGTTTAGGTGTGATTAGCCTCGAGACGCCTCCAAATGGGCCTAAATCTCGCCTGGAGGGAGAACCTCCTGGATTTTCTCGAGTTGTGGCAGGTGCTCTCGACTTACGAGGGGACCTCAGGGACCCGCTCTGGTGGCCTCAGAAAGGCCAGTCCCCATGCGAGTTGCTCTGGGGACTCTCGGGATTCCTCTCCCGTCGATGCCAGGGCCTAAGACCTTGTGTAGAGTTGGTGCTGGAACCTGAGGATTCATCTGCAGTGCTGACATGTAACTTTGGGGTACTTCTGGAGTCTCCTCAGGGGAGTCAGTCCTCGTCTCGAGTTGGGGCATGCACGTGCGCTTTCCTCCCAAGCTGTATCAGCAGTGTCATGCTTCCCGACGAGAGGATTTAGGGATCAGTGGCTTTCCCTCGA
>NW_017208025.1:0-4137 GCF_001704415.2 Capra hircus | reverse complement strand
GACCCTGGAGTTCCTCTCGCCTTTCCTGTGGAGAGCGCGTCCTCTTGAGATGCAACGGGGAACGCCGGGAATTCTTTCCCGACCACGCAGGGAAAGGATCCTCCTCTCGAGCTAGGAGGGGAAACGGGGTTCCTCTGGAGTGGGCAGAACTCTCGTGCTTCCTCTCGCAGTGGACGGGTAATGTCTGGGATCTTCTTGAATTGCAGCAAGGGTGTGAAGGACCCTTTGGAAGTTCCAGAGGTAGGTGTGATTAGCCTCGAGAAGCCTCAGCGCAAATGGGCCTTCATCTCGCCTGGAGGGGGAGAACCTCCTGGATTTTCTCGAGTTGCGGCAGGTGCTCTCGACTTAGACGGGGACCTCAGGGACCCGCTCTGGTGGCCTCAGGAAAGGCCAGTCCCCATACGAGTTGCTCGGGGGCCTCTCGGGATTCCTCTCCCGTCGATGCCGGTGCGTAAGATTTTGTGTCGAGTCGGTGCCACAACCTGAGGATTCCTCTCCATTGCTGACTTGGATCTTGGGTACTTCTGGAGTATCCCCAGGGGAGTCAGTGCTCGTCTCGAGTGGGGGCATGCACGTGTGCCTTCCTCCCGAGCTGTAGCAGCAGTGTCATGCTTTCCATGGAGTGGATCAAGGGATCTGTGGCTTTCCCACGACGCTTTCCCACGAGGCCTTTCCCAGGAGGCTTTCCCTCAGGGGTTGTCCCACGTGCCACCGTGGTGTGAGTCGATCCTCGGCTTGAAAGTCGAGGCAGTGCAGGGAAAACAGGTTTCCCTGGAATGGACTGAGACATCTGGGGGACTCTGGAATGGTGGCACGACCCTGGAGTTCTCTCGCCTTTCCTGTGGAGAGCGCCTCCTCTTGAGATGTGACGGGGAACGCCGGAATTTTTCCCCGACCACGAAGGGAAAGGATCCATCCTCTGGAGCTAGGAGGCGGAAACGGGGCTCCTCTGGATGTGGGGGGAACTCTCGTGCTTCCCCTCGAGTGGAGACGAGTATGTCGGGGAACTTCTTGTGTTGCAGCAAGGGTGTGAAGGACCCTTTGGGAGTCCCAATTGTTAGGTGTTAGCCTCGAGACGCCTCAGCGGAAATGGCCTCATCTCGCCTGGAGGGGATAACCTCCTGGATTTTCTCGAGTTGCGGCAGGTGCCTCTTGACTTACCACGGGGACCTCAGGGACCCGTTCTGGTGGCATCAGGAAAGGCCAGTCCCCATGCGAGTTGCTCGGGGCCTCTCGGGATTCCACTCCCGTCGATGCTGGTGCCTAAGAACTTGTGTGGTGTCAGTCCGAAACCTGAGGATTCCTCTCCAGTGCTGACATGGATCTTGGGGTACTTCTGGAGTCTCCCTGGCGAGTCAGTCCTCATCTCGAGTCCGGCCATGCACGTGCGCTTTTCTCCCGAGCTGTAGCAGCAGTGCAATCTTCCCTTCTCGTGGATCAAGGGATCAGTGGCTTTCCATCGAGTCTTTGCCACGAGGCTTTCCCACGAGGTGTTCCCACATTGCTGTCCCACGAGCAACCGTGGTGTGAATCGATCCTTAGCTTGAAATTCGAGCCAATGCAGGTAAAACAGTTTTCCCTGGAATGGACTGAGACATCTGGGGGACTTTGGGAATGGTGGCACGACCCTGGAGTTCCTCTCGCCTTTCCTGTGGATAGCGCCTCCTCTTGAGATGCGACGGGAACGCCGGGAATTCTTTCCCGACCACGCAGGGAAAGGATCCCTCCTCTCGATCTAGGCGGCGGAAACGGAGCTTACTCTGGATGTGGGCGGGACTCTCGTGCTTCCTCTCGAGTGGAGACGGGTATGTTGGGGGATCTTCTTGAGATGCAGCAAGGGTGTGAAGGACTCTTTGGAAGTTCCAGAGTTTAGGTGTGATTAGCCTAGAGTCGCCTCAGGGGAAATGGTCCTCATCTCGCCTGGAGGGGGAGAACCTCCTGGATTTTCTCGAGTTGCGGCAGGTGCTCTCGACTTACGACGGGGACCTCAGGGACCCGCTCTGGTGGCCTCAGGAAAGGCCAGTCCCCATGCCGAGTTGCTCGGGGGCCTCTCGGGATTCCCCTCCCGTCGATGCCGGGGCCTAAGACCTTGTGTGGAGTCGGTGCCGGAACCTGAGGATTCCTCTCCAGTGCTGACATGGATCTTGGGGTACTTCTGGAGTCTCCAAGGGGAGTCAGTCCTCATCTCGAGTGGGGGCATGCACGTGCGCTTTCCTCCCGAGCTGTAACAGCAGTGTCACTCTTCCCTTCGCGTGTATCAAGGGATCCGTGGCTTTGCCTCGAGGCTTTCCCAAAGGGCTGTCCCACGTGCCACCGTGGTGTGATTGGATCCTCGTCCTGACAGTCGAGGCAGTGTAGGGAAACAGGTTTCCCTGGAATGGACTGAGACATCTGGGGGACTCTGGGAATGGTGGCACGACCCTGGAGTTCCTCTCGCCTTTCCTGTGGAGAGCGCCTCCTCTTGAGATGCCGACGGGAATGCCGGGAATTCTTTCCCGACCACGCAGGGAAAGGATCCCTCCTCTCGAGCTAGGAGGCTGACACGGGGCTCCTCTGGATGTGGCGGGACTCTCGTGCTTCCTCTCGAGAGGAGACGGGTATGTCGGGGAACTTCATGAGATGCAGCAATTGTGTGAAGGACCCTTTGGAAGTTCCAGTTGTTCGGTGTGATTAGCCTCGAGACGCCTAAGTGGAAATGGGCCTCATCTCGCCTGGAGGGGGAGAATCTCCTGGATTTTCTCGAGATGCGGCAGGTGCTCTCGACTTTCGACGGGGACCTCAGGGACTGGCTCTTGTGTATTTAGGAAAGGCCAGTCCCCATGCGAGTTCCTCGGGGGCCTCTCGGGATTGCTCTCCCGTCTATGCCGGGCCCTAAGACTTTGTGTGGAGTCGGTGCCAGAACCTGAGGATTCCTCTTCAGTGCTGTAACGGATCGTGGGGTACTTCTGGAGTCTCCCCAAGGGAGTCAGACCTCGGCTCGAGTGTGGGCATGCACGTGCGCATTCCTCCCGAACTGTAGCAGCAGTGTCACGCTTCCCTTCATGTGGATCAAGGGATCTGTGGCTTTCCCTCGAGGCTTTCCCACGAGGCTGTCCCACAGGGCTGTCCCACGTGCCACCGTGGTGTGAGTCGATCCTCGGCTTGAAAGTCGAGGCAGTGCAGTGAAAACAGGTTTCCCTGGAATGGACTGAGACATCTGGGGGACTCTGGGAATGGTGGCACGACCCTGGAGTTCCTCTCGCCTTTCCTGTGGAGAGCGCGTCCTCTTGAGATGCAACGGAACGCCGGGAATTCTTTCCCGACCACGCAGGGAAAGGATTCCTCCTCTCGAGCTAGGAGGTGGAAACGGGGTTCCTCTGGGATGTGGCAGAACTCTCGTGCTTCCTCTCGAGTGGAGCCGGGTATGTCTGGGATCTTCTTGAATTGCAGCAAGGGTGTGAAGGACCCTTTGGAAGTTCCAGAGGTAAGGTGTGATTAGCCTCGAGACGCCTCAGGGGAAATGGGCCTCATCTCGCCTGGAGGGGAGAACCTCCTGGATTTTCTCGAGTTGCGGCAGGTGCTCTCGACTTAGACGGGGACCTCAGGGACCCGCTCTGGTGGCCTCAGGAAAGGCCAGTCCCCATACGAGTTGCTCGGGGCCTCTCGGGATTCCTCCCGTCGATGCCGGTGCGTAAGATTTTGTGTCGAGTCGGTGCCCAACCTGAGGATTCCTCTCCATTGCTGACTTGGATCTTGGGTACTTCTGGAGTATCCCCAGGGGAGTCAGTGCTCGTCTCGAGTGGGGGCATGCACGTGTGCCTCCTCCCGAGCTGTAGCAGCAGTGTCATGCTTTCCATGGAGTGGATCAAGGGATCTGTGGCTTTCCACGACGCTTTCCCACGAGGCTTTCCCAGGAGGCTTTCCCTCAGGGGTGTCCCACGTGCCACCGTGGTGTGAGTCGATCCTCGGCTTGAAAGTCGAGGCAGTGCAGGGAAAACAGGTTTCCCTGGAATGGACTGAGACATCTGGGGACTCTGGGAATGGGGCACGACCCTGGAGTTCCTCTCGCCTTTTCCTGTGGAGAGCGCCTCCTCTTGAGATGTGACTCAAAGGGAACGCCGAATTTTTCCCGACACGAAGGGAAAGGATCCATCCTCT
>NW_017208024.1:0-4138 GCF_001704415.2 Capra hircus | reverse complement strand
AGTTGCAGCAAGGGTGTGAAGGACCCTTTGGAAGTTCCAGAGGTTAGTGTGGTTAGTCTCGAGATGCCTCAGCAGAAATGGGCCTCATGTCGCCTGGAATGGAGAGGCTCCTGGATATTTCCGAGTTTCAGCAGGTGCTCTCTTGTGTGGAGTCGGGCCGGAAGCTGAGGATTCCTCTCCAGTGCTGACATGGATTTTGGGGTTACTTCTGGAGTCTCCACAAGGGAGTCAGGCCTCGTCTCGAGTGGGGGCATGAGCGTGCATTTCCTCCATGCTGTAGCAGCAGTGTCACGGTTCCCTTGCGTGGACCAAGGGATCTGTGGCTTTCCCTCGAGTCTTTCCCACGAGGCTTTCCCACAGGGCTGTCCCACGTGTCACGGTGGTGTGAGTCGATCCGGCGTGAAAGCCGAGGCAGTGCAGGGAAAACAGGTTCCTGTGGAACGTACTGACACATCTGGGGGAGTCTTGGAATGGTGGCACGACCCTGCAGTTCCTCTCCCCTTTCCTTTGAGAGCGCCTCCCTTGAGATGCGATGGGAATGCCGGGAATTCTTTCCCGACCAAGCAGGGAAAGGATCCCTCATCTCGAGGTACGAGCCGGAAACGGAACTCAGCTCCTCAGGATGTGGCCGGGACATCATGCTTCCTCTTGAGTGGAGACGGGTGTGTCGGGGAACTTCTTGAGTTGCAGCTTGACTGTGAAAGACTCTTTGGAAGTTCCAGAGGTGACGTGTGATTAGCCTCGAGACACCTCAGTGGAAACGGGCCTCATCTCGCCTGCAGGGGAGAACCTCCTGTATTTTAGAGTTTCGGCAGGTGCTCTCGACTTAAGACGGGGACTTCAGGGACCCGTTCTGGCTGCCGCGGGAAGGCCAGTCCCCATCGTGTTGCTATGGGGCCTCTCATGATTCCACTCCCGTCGATGCTGGGCCTAAGACCTTTTGTGGAGTCGGGCCCGGAACCTGAGGATTCCTCTCCAGGGCTGACATGCATCTTGGGGTACTTCTGGAGTCTCCCCAGGGGAGTCACTCCTCGTCTCGAGTGGGGGCATGCACGTGCGCTTTCCTCCCGTGCTGTAGCAGCAGTGTCACGCTTCCCGTCGCGTGGATCAAGGGATCTGTGGCTTTCCCTCGAGGCTTTCCCACGAGGCTTTCATACAGGGCTGTCCACGTGCCACCGTGGTGTGAGTCGATCCTCGGCGTGAAAGTCGAAGCAGTGCAGGGAAAAACAGGATCCTCTGGAATGGACTGAGACATCTGGGGGACTCTTGGAATGGTGGCACGACCCATGAGTTCCTCTCGCCTATACTGTGCAGCGCGCCTCCTCTTGAGATGCGTCGGAAACGTCGGGAATTCTTTCCCGAGCAAGCAGGGAAGGATCCCTCATCTCGAGCTTGGAGGCGGAAACGGAGCTCCTCTGGAGGTGGCCGGACCCTCGTGCTTCCTCTGGAGTGGAGACGGGTATGTCGGGGAACTTCTTGAGTTGTAGCAAGGTTGTGTAGAACCGTTTGGAAGTTCCAGAGTTTAGGTGTGATTACTCTCGAGACGCCGCAGAGAAAATGGGCCTCATCTAGACTGGAGCAGAGAACCTCCTGGATTTTCTCGAGTTGCGGCAGGTGCTCTCGACATACGACCGTGACCTCAGGGACAGTGTAGCAGATGTGTCACGCTTCCCGTCGTGGGGATCAAGGGATCTGTGGCTTTCCCTCGAGGCTTTCCCACGAGGCTTTCCCACAGGGCTGTCCCACGTGCCACCATGGTGTGAGTGGATCCTCGGCTTGAAAGTCGAGGCAGTGCAGGGAAAACAGGTTCCTCTGAAATGGACTGAGACATCTGGGGACTCTTGGAATGGTGGTACGACCCTGGAGTACCTCTCGCCTATCCTATTGAGAGCCCTTGCCCTTGAGATGCCACGGGAACGCCAAAAAAACTTTCCTGACTAAGCAGGATAGGATCCTTCATCTCGACCTGTGAGGCAGAAACGGGTTTCCTCTGAATGTGAGTCTCCCAGGGGAGTCACTCCTCGTCTCGAGTGGGGGCATGCACGTGCCCTTTCCTCCCGAGCTGTAGCAGCAGTGTCACGCTTCCCTTCGCGTGGATCAAGGAATCAGGGGCTTTCCCTCGAGGCTTTCCCATGAGGCTTTCCCACGTGGCTCTCCACAGGGCTTTCCCACGTGCCACCGTGGTGTAAGTCGATCCTCGGCTTGAAAGTCGAGGCAGTGCAGGGAAACAGTTTTCCCTGGAATGGACTGAGACATCTGGGGCACTCTGGGAATGGTGGCACGGCCCTGAAGTTCCCCTCGCCTTTCCTGTGGAGAGCGCCTCCTCTTGAGATGCGACGTGAACGCCGGGAATCTTTTCCGATCACGCAGGGAATGGATCCCTCCTCTCGAGCTATGAGGTGGAAATGGGGCTCCTCTGGATGTGGGCGGGACTCTCGTGCTTCCTCTCGAGTGGAGCCGGGTATGTCGGGGACCTATTTGAGTTGCAGCAAGGGTGTGAAAGACCCTTTGGAAGTTCCAGATGTTAGATGTGATTAGCCTCGAGACGCCTCAGCGGAAATGAGCCTCATCTCGCCTGGAGGGGAGAACCTCCTGGATTTTCTCGAGTTGTGGCAGGTGCTCTCGACTTACGACGGGGACCTCAGGGACCCGCTCTGGTGCCTCAGGAAAGGCCAGTCCCCATGCGAGTTGCTCGGGGCCTCTCGGGATTCCTCTCCCGTCGATGCCGGGCCTAAGACCTTGTGTGAAGTCGGTGCCGGAACCTGAGGATTCCCTCTCCAGTGCTGACATGGATCTTGGGGTACTTCTGGAGTCTCCCCAGGAAAGTCATTCTGCATTTCGAGTGGGGGCATGCACGTGCGATTTCCTCCCGAGCTGTAGCAGCAGTGTCACGCTTCCCTTCGCATGGATCAAGGGATCTGAGGCTTTCCCTCCAGGCTTTCCCACAGAACTGTCCACGTGCCACCGTGGTGTGAGTCGATCCTCAGCTTGAAAGTCGAGGCAGTGCAGGGAAAACACGTTTCCCTGTAATGGACTGAGATATCTGGGGGACTCTGGGAATGATGGCACGACCCTGGAGTTCCTCTCGCCTTTCCTGTGGAGAGCGCCTCCTCTTGAGATGCGACTGGAATGGCAGGAATTCTTTCTCGACCACGCAGGGAAAGGATCCCCCTCTCGAGCTAGGGGGCGGAAACGGGGCTCCTCTGGATGTGGGCGGGACTCTCGTGTTTCCTCTTGAGTGGAGCCGGGTATGTCGGGGAATTATTTGAGTTGCAGCAAGGGTGTGAAGGACCCTTTGGAAGTTCGAGACGTTAGATGTGATTAGCCTCGAGACGCCTCAGCGGAAATGGGCCTCATCTCGCCTGGAGGGAGAACCTCCTGGATTTTCTCGAGTTGCGGCAGCAGGTGCTCTCGACTTACCACCGGGACCTCAGGGACGCTCTGTTGGCCTCAGGAAAGGCCAGTCCCATGCGAGTTGCACGGGGGCCTCTCGCGATTCCTCTCCGTCGATGCCGGGCCTAAGATCTTGTGTGGAGTCGGTGCCGGAACCTGAGCTTTCCTCTCCAGTGCAGACAAGGGTCTTGGGTTACTTTTGGAGTCTCCCAGTGGAGTCGGTCCTCGTCTCGAGTGGGTGCCTGCACGTGCGCTTTCCTCCCGAACTGTAGCAGCAGTGTCACGCTTCCCTTTGGCGTGGATCAAGGGATCTGTGGCTTTACCTCGAGGCTTTCCCACGAGGCTTCCCCGAGGCTTTCCACAGGCTGTCCACGTGCCACCGTGGTGTGAGTCGATCCTTGGCTTGAAATTCGAGGCAGTGCAGGGAAAACTGGTTTCCCTGGAATGGACTGAGACATCTGGGGGACTCTGGGAATGGTGGCACGACTCTGGAGTTACTCTCGCCTTTCCTGTGGAGAGCGCCTCCTCTTGAGAAGCGACTGGAACGAGGGGAATTCTTTCCCCACACACGCACGGAAAGGATCCCTCCTCTCGAGCAAGGAGGCAGAAACGGGGCTCCTCTGGATGTGGGCGGACCTCTCTCGTGCTTCTTCTCGATTGGAGACGGGTATGTCCGGCAACTTCTTGAGTTGCAGCAAGGGTGTGAAGGACCTTTTGTAAGTTCCAGAGTTTAGGTGTGATTAGC
>NW_017208023.1:0-4140 GCF_001704415.2 Capra hircus | reverse complement strand
CACGTGTGACGGTGGTGTGAGTCGATCCTCGGCATGAAGGCCAAGGCAGTGCAGGGAAAACAGGTTCCTGGTGGAATGGACTGAGACATCTGGGTGAGTCTCGCGGAATGGTGGGCACGACCCTGCAGTTCCTCTCCCCTTTCCTTTGAAGAGCGCCTCCTCTTGAGATGGATGGGAATGCGGGAATTCTTTCCCGACCAATCAGGGAAAGGATCGCTCATCTCGAGCTACGAGCCGGAAACGGAGCTCCTCTGGATGTGGCCGGGACACTCGTGCTTCCTCTTGAGTGGAGACGGGTATGTCGGGGAACTTCTTGAGTTGCAGCATGACTGTGAAAGACTCTTTGGAAGTTCCAGAGGTCACCTGTGATTAGCCTCGAGACACCTCAGGGAAACGGGCCTCATCTCGCCTGGAGGGGAGAACCGCCTGGATTTTACGAGTTGCGGCAGGTGCTCTCGACTTACGACGGGACCTCAGGGACCCGCTCTGGTGACCTCAGGAAAGGCCAGTCCCCATGCGAGTTGCTAGAGGGCCTGTCGCTATTCCACTCCCGTCGATGCCAGGGCCTAAGACCTTGTGTGGAGTCGGGGCCGGAATCTGAGGATTCCTCTCCAAGGCTGACATGCATGTTGGGGTATTTCTGGAGTCTCCCAAGGGGAGTCAGTCCTCGTCTCGAGGGGGCATGCACGTGCGCTTTCCTCCCGTGCTGTAGCAGCAGTGTCATGCTTCCCTTCGCGTGGATCAAGGGATCTGTGGCTTTCCCTCAAGGCTTTCCCACGAGGCTTTCCCACAGGGGCCCTCCCACGTGCCACCGGTGTGAGTCGATCCTCAGCGTGAAAGTCGAAGCAGTGCAGGGAAAACAGGATCCTCTGGAATGGACTGAGATATCTGGGGGACTCTTGGAATGGTGGCACGACCCATGAGTTCTTCTCGCCTTTCCTGTGCAGTGGGCCTCCTCTTGAGAAGCGTCGGAAACGTCGGGAATTCTATCCGAGAAGCAGGGAAGGATCCCTCATCTTTAGCTTGGAGGCGGGAAACGGAGCTCCTCTGGATGTGCCGGGACCCTCGTGCTTCCTCTGGAGTGGAGACGGTGTGTCGGGAACTTCTTGAGTGCAGCTAAGGTGTGAAGGAACCTTTGGAAGTTCCAGAGGTTAGGTGTTATTAGCCTCGAGACGCCTCAGCGGAAATGGGCCTCATCTCGCCTGGAGGGGAGAACTTCCTGGATTTTCTCGAGTGTGGCAGGTGCTCTAGAATTACGACGGGGACCTCAGGAACCCTCTCCGGTGTCCTGAGGAAAGGCCAGGCTCCATGCGAGTTGTTCGATGGCCTCTCGGGATTCCTCTCCCGTTGATGCCGGGGGTCTGAGACCTTGTACGGAGTCGGTGCCGGAACCTGAGGATTCCTCTCCAGTGCTGACATGGATCTTGGGGTACTACTGGAGTCTCCCGAGGGAAGTCAGTCCTCGTCTCGAGTGGGGGCATGCACGTGCGCTTTCCTCCCGAGCTGTAGCAGCAGTGTCACGCTTCCCTTCGCGTGAATCAAGGGATCTGTGGCTTTCCCTCGAGGCTTTCCCACGAGGCTTTCCCACAGGGGCTGTCGCACGTACCACCATGGTGTGAGTTGATCCCCAGCTTGAAAGTCGAGGCAGTGCAGGGAAAACAGGATTTCCTGGAATTGACTGAGACATCTGGGGGACTCTGGAATGGTGGCATGACAGGGAGTTCCTCTCGCCTTTCCTGTGGAGAGTGACTCCCTAGAATTCTTTCGCTATCACGCTGGGAAAGGATCCCTCCTCTCGAGCTATGAGTCGGAAACGGGGCTCCTCTGGATGTGGGCGGACTCTCGTGCCTCCTCTCGAGTGGAGACGGGTATGTCGTGGAACTTCTTGAGTTGCAGCAAGGGTGTGAAGGACCCTTTGGAAATTCCAGAGCTTAGGTGTGATTAGCCTCGAGACGCCCGAGCGGAAATGGGCCCATCTCTCCTGGAAGGACAACCACCTGGATTTTCTCAAGTTGCGGCAGGTGCTCTCGACCTATGACGGGGACCTCAGGGAACCGCTCTGTTGGCCTGAGGAAATGCCAGTCCCCATGCGAGTTGCACGTTGGCCTCTCAGGTTTCCTCTCCCGTCGATGCCTGGGCCTAAGACCTTGTTTTGGAGTCGGTGCCAGAACCAGAGGATTCCTCTCCAGTGGTGACATGGATCTTGGGTACTTCTGAAGTCTCCCCAGGGGAGTCAGTCCTCGTCTCGAGGGGGCATGCACGTGCGCTTTCCTCCCGAGCTGTAGCAGCAGTGTCACGCTTCTTGGCGATTGGATCATGGTATCAGTGGCTTTCCCTGAAGGCTTTCCCTCGAGGCTTTTCCACGAGGCTTTCCCACAGGGCTGTCCCACGTGCCACCGTGGTGTGAGTCGATCCTCGGCTTGAAAGTCGAGGCAGTGCAGGGAAAACAAGTTTCCCTGGAATGGACTGAGACATCTGAGGGAATCTGGGAATGGTGGCACGACCCTGGATTTCCTCTCGCCTTTTCTGTGGAGAGCGCCTACTCTTGAGATGCGACGGGAATGCCGGAAATTCTTTCCCGACCACGCAGGGAAAGGATCCCTTCTTTCGAGCTATGAGGTGGAAACGGGGCTCCTCCTCATGTGGGGGACTCTCGTGCTTCCTCTCGAGTGGAGACGGGCAGGTTGGGGAACTTCTTGAGTTGCAGCAAGGGTGAGAAGGACCCTTTGGCAGTTCTAGAGGTTAGGTGTGATTAGCCCCGAGATGCCTCAATGGAAATGGGCCTCATCTCGCCTGGAGGGGGAAACTCCTGGATATTCTAGAGTTGCGGCAGGTGCTCTCGACTTATAATGGGGACCTCAGGGACCCGCTCTGGTGGCCTCAGGAAATTCCAGTCCCCATGCGAGTTGCTCGGGGCCCTCTCCGGATTCCTCTCCCGTCGATGCCGGGGCCTCAGACCTTACGTAGAGTCGGTGCTGTAACCTGAGGATTCCTCTCCAGTGGTGACATGGATCTTGGGGTACTTCTGAAGTCTCCCCAGGGGAGTCAGTCCTCGTCTAGAGTGGGGGCATGCACGTGCGCTTTCCTCCCCAGCTGTAGCAGCAGTGTCGCGCTTCCCTTCAAGTGGATCAAGGGATCTGTGCTTTCCCTCGAGGCTTTCCCACGAGGCTTTCCCACGAGGCTTTGCCACAGGGCTGTCCCACGTGCCACAGTGGTGTGAGTCGATCCTCGGCTTGAAAGTCGAGTCAGAGCGGGGAAACAGGTTTCCCTGGAATGGACTGAGACATCTGGGGGACTCGGAGAATGGGGCATGTCCCTGGAGTTCCTCTCGCCTTTCCTGTGAAGAGCGCCTCCTCTTGAGATGGGACGGGGAACGCCGGGAATTCTTTCCCGACCTCCCAGGGAAAGGATCCCTCCTCTCGAGCTATGAGGCGGAAACGGGGCTCCTCTGGATGTGGGCGGAACTATCGTGCTTCCTCTTGAGTGGAGACGGGTATGTCGGGGAACTTCTTGATTTGCAGCAAGGGTGTCAAGGACCCTTTGGAAGTTCCAGAGTTTAAGTGTGCTTAGCCTTGAGATGTGTCAGCGGAAATAGGCTTCATTTTGCCTGGAGGGGAGAACATCCTTGATTTTCTCGAGTTGCGGCAGGTGCTCTCGACTTACGACGGGGACCGCAGGACCCGCTCTGGTGGCCTCAGGAAAGGCCAGTCAAGATCCAAGACAGCACTGGGAGAGGAGAGACATCACGAGAGGCTCCCGAGCAACTCGCATGGTGACTGGCCTTTCCTGAGGCCACCAAAGCGGGTCCCTGAGGTCCCCGTCGTAAGTTGAGAGCACCTGGCGCAACTCGAGAAAATCCAGGAGGTTCTCCCCTCCAGGCGAGATGAGACCCATTTGCGCTGAGCATCTCGAGGCTAATCACACCTAACCTCTGGAACTTCCAAAGGGCCCTTCACACCCTTGCTGCAACTCAAGAAGTTCCCCGACATACCCGTTTCCACTCGAAAGGAAGCACGAGAGTCCCGCCCACAACCAGAAGAGCCCCCCCGTTTCAGCCTCATAGCTCGAGAGGAGGGATCCTTTCCCTGCGGTCGGGAAAGAATTTCCGGCGTTCCCGTCGCATCTCAAGAAGAGGCGCTC
>NW_017208022.1:0-4141 GCF_001704415.2 Capra hircus | reverse complement strand
AAACTTCCAGAACTATGCATTAGATTAGTCTCAATTACAGGAGAAAAACTATTAAAAATTCCAACATATGGAGGTTGAACAACACACTTCTGAATGAATAACCAAAATCACAGAAGAAATCAAAAAAGAAATCAAAATATGCATAGAAACTAATGAAAATGAAAACACAACAACCAAAACCTGTGGGACACTATAAAAGCAGTGCTAAGAGGAAAGTTCATAGCAATACAGGCATACCTCAAGAAACAAGAAAAAAGTCAAATAAATAACCTAACTCTACACCTAAAGCAACTAGAAAAGGAAAGTTGGAGAACCCCAGAGTTAGTAGAAGGAAAGAAATCTTAAAAATTAGGGCAGAAATAAATGCAAAAGAAACAAAAGAGACCATAGCAAAAATCAACAAAGCCAAAAGCTGGTTCTTTGAAAGGATAAATAAAATTGACAAACCATTAGCCAGACTCATCAAGAACAAAGGGAAAAATCAAATCAATAAAATTAGAAATGAAAATGGAGAGATCACAACAGACAACACAGAAATACAAAGGATCATAAGAGACTACTATCAGCAATTATATGCCAATAAAATGGACAACGTGGAAGAAATGGACAAATTCTTAGAAAGTACAATTTTCCAAAACTGAACCAGGAAGAAATAGAAAATCTTAACAGACCCATCACAAGCACGGAAATTGAAACTGTAATCAGAAATCTTCCAGAAACAAAAGCCCAGGTCCAGACGGCTTCACAGCTGAATTCTACCAAAAATTTCGAGAAGAGCTAACACCTATCCTACTCAAACTCTTCCAGAAAATTGCAGAGGAAGGTAAACTTCCAAACTCATTCTATGAGGCCACCATCACCCTAATACCAAAACCTGACAAAGACACAAAAAAGAAAACTACAGGCCAATATCACTGATGAACATAGATGCAAAAATCCTAACAAAATTCTAGCAATCAGAATCCAACAACACATTAAAAAGATCATACCCATGACCAAGTGGGCTTTATCCAGGGATGCAAGGATTCTTCAATATCTGCAAATCAATCAATGTAATTCACCACATTAACAAATTGAAAAATAAAAGCCATATGATTATCTCAATAGATGCAGAGAAGCCTTTGACAAAATTCAACATCCATTTATGATAAAAACTCTCCAGAAAGCAGGAATAGAAGGACATACCTCAACATAATAAAAGCTATATATGACAAACCCACAGCAAACATTATCCTCAAGGTGAAAAATTGAAAGCATTTCCCCTAAAGTCAGGCAGAGATTTTTTTGTTTCACCTTGAGGATAATGTTTGCTGTGGTTTGTCATATATAGCTTTTATTATGTTGAGGTATGTTCCTTCTATTCCTGCTTTCTGGGAGAGTTTTTATCATAAATGGATGTTGAATTTTGTCAAAGGCTTCTCTGCATCTATTGAGATAATCATATGGTTTTTATTTTTCAATTTGTTAATGTGGTGAATTACATTGATTGATTTGCAGATATTGAAGAATCCTTGCATCCCTGGGATAAAGCCCACTTGGTCATGGTGTATGATCTTTTTAATGTGTTGTTGGATTCTGATTGCTAGAATTTTGTTGAGGATTTTGCATCTATGTTCATCAGTGATATTGGCCTGTAGTTTTCTTTTTTTGTGACATCTTTGTCAGGTTTTGGTATTAGGGTGATGGTGGCCTCATAGAATGAGTTTGGAAGTTTACCTTCCTCTGCAATTTTCTGGAAGAGTTTGAGTAGGATAGGTGTTAGCTCTTCTCGAAATTTTTGGTAGAATTCAGCTGTGAAGCCGTCTGGACCTGGGCTTTTGTTTGCTGGAAGATTTCTGATTACAGTTTCAATTTCTGCTTGTGATGGGTCTGTTAAGATTTCTATTTCTTCCTGTTCAGTTTTGGAAAATTGTACTTTTCTAAGAATTTGTCCATTTCTTCCACGTTGTCCATTTTATTGGCATACAACTGCTGATAGTAGTCTCTTATGATCCTTTGTATTTCTGTGTTGTCTGTTGTGATCTCTCCATTTTCATTTCTAATTTTATTGATTTGATTTTTCTCCTCTTTGTTTCTTGATGAGTCTGGCTAATGGTTTGTCAATTTTATTTATCCTTTCAAAGAACCAGCTTTTGGCTTTGTTGATTTTTGCTATGGTCTCTTTTGTTTCTTTTGCATTTATTTCTGCCCTAATTTTTAAGATTTCTTTCCTTCTACTAACTCTGGGGTTCTCCAACTCTTTTTCTAGTTGCTTTAGTTGTAGAGTTAGGTTATTTATTTGACTTTTTTCTTGTTTCTTGAGGTATGCCTGTATTGCTATGAACTTTCCTCTTAGCACTGCTTTTATAGTGTCCCACAGGTTTTGGGTTGTTGTGTTTTCATTTTCATTAGTTTCTATGCATATTTGATTTCTTTTATTTCTTTTGTGATTTGTTGGTTATTCAGAAGTGTGTTGTTCACTCCAGTCTCTCCTGTAATTGAGATCTAATCTTAATGCATAGTTCTGGAAGTTTTGGCCCAGCAATCAGAGCAGAAAAAGAAATAAAAGGAATCCAAATTGGAAGAAGAAAGTAAAACTGTCACTGTTTGCAGATGACATGATCCTCTACATGGAAAACCCTAAAGACTGCACCAGAAAATTACTAGAGCTAATCAATGAATATAGTAAAGTTGCAGGATATAAAATCAACACACCAGAAATCCCTTGCATTCCTATACACGAATAATGAGAAAGTAGAAAAAAAATTACGGAAGCAATTCATTCACCATTGCAACGAAAAGAATAAATATACTTAGAATATATCTACCTCAAGAAACTAAAGACCTATATATAGAAAACTATAAAACACTGATGAAAGAGATCAAAGAGAGACACTAATAGATGGAGAAATATACCATGTTCATGGATCAGAAGAATCAATATAGTGAAAATGAGTATACTACCCGAAGCAATTTACAAATTCAATGCAATCCCTATCAAGCTACCAGCAACATTTTTCACAGAACTAGAACAAATAATTTCAAGATTTGTATGGAAATACAAAAAAACCTCGAATAGCCAAAGCAATCTTGAGAAAGAAGAATGGAACTGGAGGAATCAACTTGCCTGACTCAGGCTCTACTACAAAGCTGCAGTCATCAAGAGAGTATGGTACTGGCACAAAGACAGACATATAGATCAATGGAACAAAATAGAAAGCCCAGAGATAAATCCACACACATATGGACACATTATCTTTGACAAAGGAGGCAAGAATATACAATGGGAGTAAAGACAATCTCTTTAACAAGTGGTGCTGGGAAAACTGGTCAACCACTTGTAAAAGAATGAAACTAGATCACTTTCTAACACCGTACACAAAAATAAACTCAAAATGGATTAAAGATCTAAATGTAAGATCAGAAACTATAAAACTCCTAGAGGAGAACATAGGCAAAACACTCTCAGACATAAATCACAGCAGGATCCTCTATGATCCACCTCCCAGAATTCTGGAAATAAAAGCAAAAATAAACAAATGGGATCTAAAAAATTAAAAGCTTCTGTACAACAAAAGGAAATATAAGCCAGGTGAAAGACAGCCTTCTGAATGGGAGAAAATAATAGCAATGAAGCAACTGACAAACAACTAATCTCAAAAATACAAGCAACTCATGCAGCTCAATTCCAGAAAAATAAACGACCCAATCAAAAAATGGGCCAAAGAACTAAATAGACATTTCTCCAAAGAAGACATACGGATGGCTAACAAACACATGAAAAGATGCTCAACATCACTCATTATCAGATAAATGCAAATCAAAACCACAATGAGGTACCACTTCACACCAGCAGAATGGCTGCGATCCAAAAATCTGCAAGCAATAAATGCTGGAGGAGGTGTGGAGAAAAGGAACCCTCCTACACTGTTGGTGGGAATGCAAACTAGTACAGCCACTATGGAGAAACAGTGTGGAGATTCCTTAAAAAATTGCAAATAGAACTGCACATGACCAGCAATCCCACTGCTGGGCATACACACTGAGGAAACCAGAATTGAAAGAGACATATGTACCCCAATGTTCATCGCAACACTGTTTATAATAGCCAGGACATGGAAACAACCTAGATGCCATCAGCAATGAATGGATAAGAAAGCGG
>NW_017208021.1:0-4142 GCF_001704415.2 Capra hircus | reverse complement strand
CGTCGAGGCAGTGCAGGGGGAAAACAGGTTTCCCTGGAATGGACTGAGACATCTGGGGGACTCTGGAATGGTGGCACGACCTGGAGTTCCTCTAGCCTTTCCTGTGGAGAGCGCCTCCTCTTGAGATGCGACGGAATCGCCGGGAATTCTTTCCCCATCACGCAGGGAAAGGATCCTCTCTCGAGCTAGGAGGCGGAAAATGGGCTCCTCTGGATGTGGGGGGACTCTCGCGATTCCTCTAGAGTGGAGACGGGTATGTCGGGTACTACTTGAGTTGCAGCAAGGGTGTGAAGGACCCTTTGGAAGTTCAAGAGGTTAGGTGTGATTAGCCTCGAGACGCCTCAGCGGAAATGGGCCTCATCTCGCCTGGAGGGGAGAACCTCCTGGATTTTCTTGGTGTTACGTCAGGTGCTCTCGACTCATGACGGGACCTCAGGGACCCGCTCTGGTGGCCTCAGGAAAGGCCAGTCCCCATGTGAGTTGCTCGGGGGCCTCTCGGGATTCCTCTCCTGTCGATGCCGAGCCCCAAGTCCTTGTGTGAGGTCGGTGCCGGAAACTGAGGATTCCTCTCCAGTGCTGATATGGATCCTGGGGTACTTCTGGAGTCTCCCCAGGGGAGTCAGTCCTCGTCTGGAGTGGGGGCATGCACGTGCGCTTTCCTCCCGAGCTCTAGCAGCAGTGTCACGCTTCCCTTCTCGTGGATCAAGGGATCTGTGGCTTTCCCTCGAGGCATTCCCTCGAGGCTTTCCCACGAGGCTTTCCCACAGGGCTGTCCGAAGTGCCACCGTGGTGTGAGTCGATCCTCGGCTTGAAAGTCAAGGCAGTGCAGGGAAAACAGGTTTCCCTGGAATGGACTGAGACATCTGGGGGACTCTGGGAATGGTGGCACGAACCTGGAGTTCCTCTCGCCTTTCCTGTGGAGAGCGCCTTCTCTTGATATGTACCGGCACGCTGGGAATCTTTCCCGAACACGCAGGGAAAGGATCCTTCCTTTCGAGATAGGAGGCGGAAACGGTGCTCCTCAGGATGTGGGCGGGACTCTCGTGCTTCCTCTCGAGTAGAGACGGGTATGTCGGGGAACTTCTTGAGTTGCAGCAAGGGTGTGAAGGACCCTTTGGAAGTTCCAGAGGTTAGGTCTGATTAACCTCGAGTCGCTACAGCAGAAATGGGCCTCATCTCGCCTGGAGGGGAGAACCTCCTGGATTTTCTCCAGTTGCGGCAGGTACTCTCGACTTACGCCGGGGACCTCAGGGACCCGTTCTGGTTGCCTTAGGAAAGGCCAGTCCCCATGCGACTTGCTCGGGGGCCTATCAGGATTCCTCTCCCGTCGATGCCGGGGCCTAAGACCTTGTGTGGAGTCGGTGCCGGAACTTGAGGATTCCTCTCCAGTGCTGACATTAACATTGGGGTACTTCTGGAGTCTCCCCAGGGGAGTCAGTCCTCTTCTCGAGTGGGGGCATCCACGTGCGCTTTCCTCCCGAGCTGTAGCAGCAGTGTCACACTTCCCTTCGCGTGGATCAAGGGTTCTGTGGCTTTCCCTCGAGGCTTTCCCTCGAGGCTTTCCCACGAGGCTTTCCCACAGCGCTGTCCCACGTGCCACCGTGGTGTGAGTCGATCCTCGGCTTGAAAGTCGAGTCAGTTTCCCTGGAATGGACTGAGACATCTGGGGTACTCTGGGAATGGTGGTACGACCCTGGAGTTCTTCTCGCTTTCCTGTGGAGAGCGCCTCCTCTTGAGATGCGATGGGAACGCTGGGAATTCTTTCCCGAGCACGCAGGGAAAGAATCCCTCCTCTCGAGCTAGGAGGCGGAAACGGGCTCCTCTGGGTGTGGGCGGGCCTCTCGTGCTTCCTCTCGAGGGGATACGGGTTTGTCGGGGAACTTCTTGAGTTTCACCAAGGGTGTGAAGGACCCTTTGGAAGTTCCAGAGGTTAGGTGTGATTAGCCTTGAGATGCCTTAGCGGAAATGAACCTCATCTCACCTGGAGGGGAGCACCTCCTGGGTTTTCTCGAGTTGCCGCAGGTGCTCTCGACTTCCGACGGGGACGTCAGGGACCCGCTCTGGTGGCCTCAGGAAAGGCCAGTCCCCATGCGAGTTGCTCGGGTCTTATCGGATTCCTCAGCCGTCCTTGCCGGGGCCTAAGACCATGTGTGGAGTCGGTGCCGGGAACCTGAGGATTCCTCTCCAGTGCTGACATGGATGTTGGGGTACTTCAGGAGTCTCCCCAGGGGAGTCAGTCCCTGTTTCGAGTGGGGGCATGCACGTGCCCTTTCCACCCGAGCTGTAGCAGCAGTGTCACGCTTCCCTTCGCCTGGATCAAGGGATGTGTGGCTTTCCCTCGAGGCTTTCCCACGAGGCTTTCCCACGAGGCTTTCCCAAAGTGTCTGTCCCACGTGCCACCGTGGTGTGATTCGATCCTCGCTTGAAAGTCAAGGCAATGCAGGGAAAACAGGTTTCCCTGGAATGGACAGAGACATCTGGGGACTCTGGGAATGGTGGCACGACCCTGGAGTTCCTCTCACCTTCCTCTGGGGAGCGCATCCTCTTGAGATGCGACGGGAACGCCAGGAATTCTTTCCCGACCACGCAGGAAAGGATCCCTCCTCTCGAGCTAGGAGGCGAAAATGGGGCTCCTCTGTATGTGGGCGGACTCTCGTGCTTCCTCTCGAGTGAGAGGGGTATGTCGGGGAACTTCTTGAGTTGCAGCATGGGTGTGAAGGACCCTTTGGAAGATCCAGAGGTTAGGTGTGATTAGCCTCGATACGCCTCAGCGAAATGTGCCTCATCTCGCCTGGATGGGACAACCTCCTGGATTGTTTTCTAGTTGCGGCAGGTCCTCTCGTCTTAAGACGGGGACCTCAGGGACCCCCTGGTGGCCTCAGGAAAGGCCAGTCCCCATGCGAGTTGCTCGGAGGCCTCTCGGGATTTCTCTGCCGTCGAAGCCGGGGCCTAAGACCTTGTGTGGAGTCGGTGCCGGAACCTGAGTATTCCTCTCCAGTGCTGACATGTATCTTGGGGTACTTCTGGAGTCTCCCAGGGGAGTCAGTCCTCGTCTCGAGTGGGGCATGCACGTGCGCTTTCCTCCCGAGCTGTAACAGCAGTGTCAAGCTTCCATAGGCGTGGATCATGGGATCTATGGCTTTCGCTAGAGGCTTTCCCGTGAGGCTTTCCCACAAGTCTTTCCCACAGAGCTGTCCCACGTGCCACCATGGTGTGAGTCGATGCTCGGCTTGAACGTCGAGGCAGTGCAGGGAAAACAGTTTTTCCCTGGAATGGACTGAGACATCTAGGGGACTCTGGGAATGGTGGCACGACCCTGAGTTCCTCTCGCCTTTCCTGTGGAGAGCGCCTCCTCTTGAGATGCGACGGGAACGCCGGGAATTCATTCCCGACCACGCAGGGAAAGGATCCCTCCTCTCGAGCTAGAAGGCGGAAACGGGGCTCCTCTGGATGTGGGCAGGACTCTCGTGCTTCCTCTCGAGTGGAGACAGGTATTTCGGGGAACTTCTTGAGTTGCAGCAAGGGTGTGAAGGACCCTTTGGAAGTTCCAGAGGTCAGGTGTGATTAGCCTCGAGACGCCTCAGTGGAAATGGGCCTCATCTCGCCTGGAGGGGAGAACCTCCTGAATTTTCTCGAGCTGGGGCAGGTGCTCTCGACTTACGACGGGGACCTCAGGGACGCGCTCTGGTGGCCTCAGGAAAGGCCAGTCCCCATGCGAGTTTCTCGGGGGCCTCTAGGATTCCTCTCCCGTCGATCCGGGGCATAAGACCTTGTGTGGTGTCGTTGCCGGAACCTGAGGATCTCTCCAGTGCTGACATGGACCTTGGGGTACATCTGGAGTCTCCCCAGGGGAGTCAGTCCTCGTCTCGAGTGGAGGCATGCACGTGGGCTTTCCTCCCGAGCTGTAGCAGCAGTGTCACGCTTCCCTTTGCATGGATCCAGGGGATCTGTGGCTTTCCCTCGAGGCTTTCCCACTAGCTTTCCACGAGGCTTTCCAAGGGTCTATCCACGTGCCACCGTGGTGTGAGTCGATCCTCGGCTTGAAATTCGAGGCAGTTCAGGGAGAACATGTTTTCCCTGGAATGGACTGAGATATCTGGGGTTCTCTGGGAATGGTGACACTAACCTGGAGTTCCTCTCGC
>NW_017208020.1:0-4142 GCF_001704415.2 Capra hircus | reverse complement strand
AGGTTTGATGTGATTAACCTCAAGACGCCTCAGCGGAAATGGGCCTCATCTCGCCTGGAGGGGAGAACCTCCTGGATTTTCTCGAGTTGCGGCAGGTGCTCTCGACTTACGACGGCGTCCTCAGGGACCGCTGTGGTGGCGTCAGGAAAGGCCAGTCCCCATGCGAGTTGCTCGGGCCTCTCGGATTCCTCTCCCGTCGATGCCGGGGGCCTAAGATCTAGTGTGGAGCCGGCCGGAACCTGAGGATTCCTCTCCAGTGCTGACATGGATCTTGGGGTACTTCTGGAGTCTCCCCAGGGGAGTCAGTCCTTGTCTCGAGTGGGGGCATGCACGTGCGCTTTCCTCCCCAGCTGTTGCAGCAGTGTCACGATTCCCTTCAAGTGGATCAAGGATCATTGGCTTTCCCTCGAGGCTTTCCCACAGGGCTGTCCCACAGGGTGTCCCACGTGCCACGTGGTGTGAGTCGATCCTCGGCTTGAAAGTCGATGCAGTGCAGGGAAAACTGGTTTCCCTGGAATGGACTGAGACATCTGGGGACTCTGGAATGGTGGCACGACCCTGGAGTTCCTCTCGCCTTTCCTGTGGAGAGCGCCTCCTCTGAGATGCGACGGGAACGCCGGGAATTCTTACCCGACCACGCAGGGAAAGGATCCCTCGTCTCAAGCCAGGAGGCGGAATCTGGGCTCCTCTGGATGTGTGCGGGACTCTAATGCTTCTTCTTGTGTGGAGACCGGTATGTCGGGGAACTTCTTGAGTTGCAGCAAGGGTGTGAAGAACCCTTTGGAAGTTTCAGAGGTTAGGTGTGATAAGCCTCGAGACACCTCAGCGGAAATGGGCCTCATCTCGCCTGGAGGGCAGAACCTCCTAGATTTTCTCGAGTTGCAGCAGGTGCTCTAGACTTACGACGGGGGACCTCAGGGACCCGCTCTGCTGGCCTCAGAAAAAGGCCAGTCCCCATTCGAGTTGCTTGGGGGCCTCTCGGGATTCCTCTCCCGTCGATGCCGGGGCCTAAGACCTTGTGTGGAGTCGATGCCGGAACCTGAGGATTCCTCTCCAGTGTGAAATGGATCTGGGGTACTTGTGGAGTCTCCCCAGGGAGTCAGTCCTCGTCTCGAGTGGGGGAATGCACGTGCGCTTACCTCGCGAGCTGTAGCAGCAGTGTCACGCTACCCTTCGCGTTGATCATGGGATCTGTGGCTTTCCCTTGAGGCTTTCCCGAGGGTTTCCCACGAGGCTTTCCTACAGGGCTGTCCCACGTGCCACCGTGGTGTGAGTCGATCCTCGGCTTGAAAGTCGAGGCAGTGCAGGGAAAACAGGTTTCCCTGGAATGGACTTAGACATCTGGGGGACTCTGGGAATGGGTGGCATGACCCTGGAGTTCCTCTCGCCATTCCTGTGGAGAGCGCCTCCTCTTGAGATGCGACGGGAACGCCGGGAATTCTTTCCCGACACGCAGGGAAAGGATCCCTCCTCTCGAGCTAGGAGGTGGAAACGGGGCTCCTCTGGATGTGGTCGGGACTCTCGTGCTTCCTCTCGAGTGGAGACGGGTATATCGGGGAACTTCTTGAGTTGCAGCAAGGGTGTGAAGGACCCTTTGCAAGTTCCAGAGGTCTGGTGTGATTAGCCTCAGGACGCCTCAGCGGAAATGGGCCTCATCTCGCCTGGAAGGTAGAACCTCCTGGATTTTCTCGAGTTGTGGCAGGTGCACTAGACTTATGACGGGGACCTCAGGGACGCGCTCTGGTGGCCTCGGGAACGGCCATTTCCTTGCGAGTTACTCGGGGCCACTCGGGATTCCTCTCCCGTCGATGCCAGGGCCTAAGACCTTGTGTGGAGTCGGTGCCAGAACCTGAGGATTCCTCTCCCAGTGCTGACATGGATCTTGGGGTATTCTGGAGTCTCCCCAGGGGAGTCAGTCCTCGTCTCGAGTGGGGCATGCAAGTGCACTTTCCTCCCAAGCTTTAGCAGCAGTGTAACGCATCCCTTCGCGTGGAAAAAGGGATCTGTGGCATTCCCTCGAGGCTTTCCCACGAGGCTTTTTCCCACAGGGCTGTCCCACGTGCACCGTTGTGTGAGTCGATCCTCAGCTTGAAAGTCGAGGCAGTGCAGGGAAAACAGGTTTCCCTGGAATGGACTGAGACATCCGGGGGACTCTGGAATGGTGGCACGACCCTGGAGTTCCTCTCGCTTTTCCTTTGGAGAGCGCCTCCTCTTGAGATGCGACGGGAACGCCGGGAAATCTTTCCCGACCACGCAGGGAAAGGATCCCTCCTGTCGACCTAGGAGGCGGAAACGGGCCTCCTCTGGATGTGGGCGGGACTCTCGTGCTTCCTCTCGAGTGGAGATGGGTATATCGGGGAACTACTTGAGTTGCAGCTAGGGTGTGAAGGACCCTTTGGAAGTTCCAGAGTTTAGGTGTGATTAGCCTCTAGTTGCCTCAGCGGAAATAGGCCTCATCGCGCCTGGAGGGAAAACCTCCTGGGTTTTCTCGAGTTGCGGCAGGGTGCTCTCGACTTACGATGGGGACTTCAGGGACCCGCTCTCGTGGCCTCAGGAAAGGCCAGTCACCATGCGAGTTGCTCGAGGGCCTCTGGGGATTCCTCTCCCGTCGATGCTGGGGCCTAAGACCTTCTGTGGACTCAGTGCCGGAACCTGAAGATTCCTCTCCAGTGCAGACATGGATCTTTGGGAACTTCTGGATTCTCCCCAGGGCAGTCAGTCCTCGTCTCGAGTGGGGGCATGCACGTGCGCTTTCCTCCCGAGCTGTAGCAGTAGTGTCGCGCTTCCCTTCGCGTGGATCAAGGGATCTGTGTCTTTCCCTCGAGGCTTTCCCACGAGGCTTTCCCACAAGGCTCTCCCACGTGCCACCGAGGTGTGAGTCGATCCTCGGCTTGAACATCGAGGCAGTGCAGGGAAAACAGGTTTCCCTGGAATGGACTGAGACATCCAGGGGACTCTGGGAATGGTGGCACGACCCTGGAGTTCATCTCACCTTTCCTGTGGAGATCGCCTCCTCTTGAGATGCAACGGAACGCCGGGAATTCTTTCCCGACCACGCTGGGAAAGGATCCCTCCCCTCGAGCTAGGAGGCGGAAACGGGGGCTCCTCTGGATGTGGGAGGGACTCTCGTGCTTCCTCTCGAGTGGAGACGGGTATGTCAGGGAACTTCTTGACTTGCAGCAAGAGTGTGAAGGACCCTTTGGAAGTTCCAGATGTAAGATGTGATTAGCCTCGAGACGCCTCAGCGGAAATGGGCCTCATCTCGCCTGCAGGGGAGAACCTCCTGGATTTCCTCGAGTTGCGGCAGGTGCTCTCGACTTATGATGGGGACCTTAGGGACCCGGTCTGGTGGCCTCAGGAAAGGCCAGTCCCCATGCGAGTTGCTCTGGGGCCTCTCGGGATTCCTCTACGTAGATGCCTGGGCCTAAGACCTTGTGTGGAGTCGGTGCCGGAACCTGAGGATTCCTCTCAAGTGCTGACATGGATCTTGGGGTAATTCTGGAGTCTCCCCAGGGCAGTCAGTCCTCTATCGAGTGGGGCCATGCACGTGCGCTTTTCCTCCCGAGCTGTAGCAGCAGTGTCACGCTTCCGTTTCGCGTGGATCAACGGATCTGTGGCTTTCCCTCGAGGCTTTCCCAAGAGGCTTTCCCAAGAGGCTTTCCCACAGGGCTGTCCCACGTGCCACCGTGGTGTGAGTCGATCCTCGGCTTGAAAGTCGAGGCAGTGCAGGGAAAACAGGTTTCCCTGGAATGGACTGAGACATCCAGGGTACTCTGGCAATGGTGGGCGACCGACCCTGGAGTTCCTCTCGCCTTTCCTGTGGAGCGCGCCTCCTCTTGAGATGTGACAGGAACACCGGGAATTCTATCCGATCACGCAGGGAAAGGATCCCTCCTCTCGAGCTAGGAGGCGGAAATTGGGCTACTGTGGATGTGGGTGGGGCTCTCGTGCTTCCTCCTCGAGTGAAAGTCGAATATGTCGGGAAACTTCTTGAGTTGCAGCAAGGGTGTGAAGGACCCTTTGGAAGTTCCAGAGATTAGGTGTGATTAGCCTCGAGACGCCTCAGCGGAAATGGGCCTCATCTCGCCTGGAGGGGAGAACCTCCTGGATTTTCTCAAGTTGCGGGCAGGTGCTCTTGACTT
>NW_017208019.1:0-4143 GCF_001704415.2 Capra hircus | reverse complement strand
TCGAGAGGAGGGATCCTTTCCCTGCGTGTCGGGAAAGAATTCCCGTCGTTCCCGTCGCAACTCAGAGGAGGCGCTCTCCACAGGAAAGGCGAGAGAAACTCCAGGGTCATGCCAGCATTCCCAGAGTCCCCCAGAACTCTCAGTCCTTCCAGGGAAACCTGTTTTTCTCTGAACTGGTTTGACTTTCAAGCCGAGGATCGACTCACACCACGGTGGCACGTGGGACAGCCCTGTGGGAAAGACTCGTGGGAAAGCCTCGAGGAATGCCACAGATCCCTTTTTCCACGCGAAGGGAAGCGTGAAACTGCTGCTACAGCTCGGCGGAAATCGCACGTGCATGCTCCCACTCGAGACGAGGACTGACTCCGCTCGGAAGACTTCAGAAGTACCCCAAGATCCATGTCAGCACTGTAGAGGAAACCTCAGGTCTGGCACCGACTCCACACATGGTCTTAGGCCCCGATATCGACGGAGCGGTATCCCGTGAGGCCCCCGAGCAACTAGCATGGGGACTGGCCTTTCCTGAGGCCACCAGAGCGGGGTCCCTGAGGTCCCCGTCGTAAGTCGAGAGCACCTGCCGAAACTCAAGAAAATCCAGGAGGTTCTCCCTTCCAGGCGAGATGAGGCCCATTTCCGCGGAGGCGTCTCGAGGCTAAGCACACCTAACTTCTGGAACTTCCAAGGGGGTCCTTCACACCCTTGCTGCAACTCAAGAAGTTCCCCGACATACCCGTCTCCACTCAAGAGGAAACACGAGAGTCCCGCCCACATCCAGAGGAGCCCCCTTTCTGCCTCCTAGCTCGAGAGGAAGGATCCATTCACTGTGTGCTCGTGAAAGAATTCCCGGCCTTCCCGTCACATCTCAAGAGGCGGCACTCTCCACAAGTAAGGCAAGCGGAACTCCAGGGTCGTGCCACCATTACCAGAGTCCTCCAGATGTCTCAGTCCATTCCAGGGAAACCTGTTTCCCTGCACTGCTTCGTTCAAGCCGAGGATCGACTCACACTACGGTGGCAAGTGGGACAGCCCTGTGGGAAAGCCTCAGGAAAACCTCCTGGAAAGCCTCGAGGGAAAGCCACAGATCCCTTGATCCACGAGAAGGGTAGCGTGACACTGATGCTACAGCTTGGGAGGAAAGCGCACGTGCATGCCCCCACTTGAGACTCGGACTGACTTCCCTGGGGAGACTGCAGAAGTACCCCAAGATCCATGTCAGCGCTGGAGAGGAATCCTCAGGTTTCGGCACCGACTCCACACAAGGTCTTAGGCCCTGGCATCAACGGGAGAGGAATCCCGGAGGCTCCCGAGCAACTCGCAAGGGGACTGGCCTTTCCTGAGGCCACCAGAACGGGTCCCTGATGTCCCCGTCTTAAGTAGAGAGCACCTGCCGCAACTTGAGAAAATCCAGGAGTTTCTCCCCTCCAGGCGAGATGAGGCCCATTTCCGCTGAGGGGTCTCGAGGCAAATCACACCTAAACTCTGGAAATTCCAAAAGGTCCCTCACACCGTTGCTGCAACTCAAGAAGTTCCCCGACATACCCGTCTGCACTCGAGAGGAAGGACGAGAGTCCCGTCCACACACAGAGGAGCCCCGATTACTCCTCCTAGCTCGAGAGGAGGGATCCTTTCCCTGCGTGGACAGTGAAGAATTCCCGGAGTTCCCGTCTCATCTAAGGAGGAGGCACTCTCCACAGGAAAGGCGAGAGGAATTCCACGGTCGTGCCACCATTCCCTGAGTCCCCCAGATGTCTCAGTCCAGTCCAGGGAAACCTGTTTTCCCTGCAATGCCTCGACTTTCAAGCCGAGGATCGACTCACACCACGGTGGCATGTGGGACAACCCTCTGGGAAAGCCTCGTTGGAAAGCCTCGTGGGGAAAGCCTGAAGGGAAAGCCACAGATCCCTTGATCCACGTGAAGGGAAGCGTGACACTCCTGCTACAGCTCGGGAGGAAAGCGCACGTGCATGCCCCACTCGAGACGAGGACTGATTCCACTGGGGAGACTCCAGAAGTACCCCAAGATCCATGTCAGCACTGGAGAGCAATACTCAGGTTCCGGCACCAACACCACACAAGGTCTTAGGCCCCGGCATCGACGGGAGAGGAATCCCGATAGGCCCCCGAGCAACTCGAATGGGGACTGGACTTTCCTGAGGCCACCAGGGCGGGTCCCTGAGGTCCCCGTCGTAAGTCGAGTGCACCTGCCACAACTCGAGAAAATCCAGGAGGTCTCCCCTTCAGGCGAGATGAGGCCCATTTCCGCTGAGGTGTCTCGAGGCAAATCACACCTAAACTCTGGAACTTTCAAAGGGTCCCTCACACCCTTGCTGCAACTCAAGAAGTTCCCCGACATACCCGTCTCCACTCCAGAGGAAGCACGAGAGTACCGCCCACATACAGAGGAGCCCCGTTTCCGCCTCCTATCTCGAGAGGAGGGATCCTTTCCCTGCGTGGTCGGGAAAGAATTCCTGGCGTTTCCGTCGCATCTCAAGAGGAGGCGCTCTCCACAGGAAAGGCGAGATGAACTCCAGGGTCGTGCCACCATTCCCAGAGTCCCCCAGATGTCTCATTCCATTCCAGGAAAACCTTTTTTTCCCAGCAATGCCTCGAGTTTCAAGCCGAGGATCGACTCACACCACGGTGGCACGTGGGACAGCCCTGTGGGAAAGCCTCGTGGGAAAGCCTCGAGGGAAAGCCACAGATCCCTTGATCCACCCGTAGGGAAATGCGACACTGCTGCTACAGCTCGGAAGGAAAGTGCACGTGCATGCCCCCACTTGAGACGAGGACTGACTCCCCTGGGGAGACTCCAGAAGTATCCCAAGATCCATGTCAGCACTGGAGAGGAATCCTCAGGTTCCGGCACTGACTCCACACAAGGTCTTAGGCCCCAGCATCGACAGGAGAGGAAATCCGAGTAGCCCCCGAGAGGCCCCCGAACAACTCGCATGGGGACTGGCCTTTCCTGAGGCCACCAGAGCGGGTCCCTGAGGTCCCAGTCGTAAGTGGAGAGCACCTGCCGCAACTCGAGAACATCCAGGAGGTTCTCCCCTCCAGGCGAGATGAGGCTTATTTCCGCTGAGGCGTCTCCAGGCTAATCACACCTAACCTCTCGAACTTCCAAAGGGTCCTTCACACCCTTGCTGCAACTCAAGAAGTTCCCCGACATACCCGTCTCCACTCGAGTGGAAGCACGAGAGTCCCGCCCACATCCAGAGGAGCCCGTCTCCGCCTCCTAGCTTGAGAGGAGGGATCCTTTCCCTGGATGCTCGGGAAAGAATTCCCGACGTTCAGGTCGCATCTCAAGGGGAGGCGCTCTCCACAGGAAAGGCGAGAGGAACTCCAGGGTAGTCCCACCGTTCCCTGAGTACCCCAGATGTCTCAGTCCATTCCAGGGAAACCTGTATTCCCTGAACTGCCTTGACTTTCAAGCCGAGGATCGACTCACACCACAGTGGCACGTGGGACAGCCCTGTGGGAAAGCCTCGTGGAAAGCCTCGAGGGAAAGCCACAGATCCCTTTATCCACGGGTAGGGAAATGCGACACTGCTGCTACAGCTCGGAAGGAAAGTGCACGTGCATGCCCCCACTTGAGACGAGGACTGACTCCCCTGGGGAGACTCCAGAAGTATCCCAAGATCCATGTCAGCACTGGAGAGGAATCCTCAGGTTCTGGCACTGACTCCACACAAGGTCTTAGGCCCCAGCATCGACAGGAGAGGAAATCCGAGTAGCCCCGAGAGGCCCCCGAGCAACTCGCATGGGGACTGGCCTTTCCTGAGGCCACCAGAGCGGGTCCCTGAGGTCCCAGTCGTAAGTGGAGAGCACCTGCCGCAACTCGAGAACATCCAGGAGGTTCTCCCTTCCAGGCGAGATTAGGCCCATTTCCGCTGAGGTATTTCGAGGCTAATCACACCTTACATCTGCAACTTCCAAAGGGTCCTTCACACCCTTGCTGCCAACTCAAGACGTTCCCCGACATACCCGTCTCCACTCGACCTGAAGCACGAGAATCCCGCCCACAAGCAGAGGAGCCCCGTTTCCGCCTCCTAGCTCGAGAGGAGGATCCTTTCCCTGCGTGGTCGGGAAAGAATTCCCGGCGTTCCCGTCGCATCTTAAGAGGTGGCGCTCTCCACAGGAAAG
>NW_017208018.1:0-4144 GCF_001704415.2 Capra hircus | reverse complement strand
AGTCAGTCCTCGTCTCGCAGTAGGGCATGCACGTGCGCTTTCCTCCCTGTTGTAGCAGTGTTGCCCTTCCCTTCGCGTGGATCAAGGGATCTGTGGCTTTCCCTCGAGGCTTTCCGACAAGGCTTTCCACGAGGCTTTCCCACAGGGCTGTCCCACGTGCCACCGTGGTGTGAGTCGATCCTCGGCTTGAAGTCGAAGCAGTGCAGGGAAAACAGGTTTCCCTGGAATGGACTGAGACATCTGGGGGACTCTGGGAATTGTGGCACGACCCTGGAGTTCCTCTCACCTTTCCTGTGGAGAGTACCTCCTCTTGAGATGCGACGGCGAATTCTTTCCGACCACGCAGTAAAGGATCCCTCCTCTCGAGCTAGGAGGCGGAAACGGGGCTCCTCTGGATGTGGGCGGGACTCTCGTGCTTCCTCTCGAGTGGAGACGGGTATGTCGGGAACTTCTTGAGTTGCAGCAAGGTTGTGAAGGACCCTTTGGAAGTTCCAGAGGTTAGGTCTGATTACCCTGAGACGCCTCAGTGGAAATGGGCCCTCATCTCGCCTGGAGGGGAGAACCTCCTGGATTTTCTCGAGTTGCCGGCAGGTGCTCTCGACTTACGACGGGGACCTAAGAGTCCCCTCTGGTGGCCTCAGGAAAGGCCAGTCCCCATGCGAGTTGCTCGCGGCTTCTCGGGATTCCACTCCCGTCGATGCTGGGCCTAAGACCTTGTGTGGAGTCAGTGCCGGAACCTGAGGATTCCTCTCCAGTGCCGACATGGATCTTGGGGTACTTCTGGAGTCTCCCCAGGGAAGTCAGTCCTCGTCTCGAGTGGGGGCATGCACGGGCGCTTTCCTCCCGAGCTGTAGCACAGTGTCACGCTTCCCTTCGCGTGGATCAAGGGATCTGTGCTTTCGCTCGAGGCTTTCCCATGAGGCTTTCGCACGAGGCTTTCCCACAGGGCTGTCCCACGTGCCACCGTGAGTGAGTCGATCCTCGGCTTGAAAGTCGAGGCAGTGCAGGGAAAAACAGGTTTCCCTGGAATAGACTGAGACATCTGGGGGACTGTGGGAATGGTGGCCCGACCCTGGAGTTCCTCTCGCCTTTCCTGTGGAGAGCGCCTCCTCTTGACATGCGACGGGAAAGCCGGGAATTCTTTCCCGAACACGCAGGGAAAAGTATCCCTCCTCTCGAGCTATGAGATAGAACGGGGCTCCTCTGGATGTGGGCGGGACTCCGTGCTTCCTCTCGAGTGGAGCCGGGTATGTCGGGGAACTTCTTAAGTTGCAGTAAAAGTGTGAAGGACCCTTTGGGAGTTCCAGAGGTTAGGTGTGATTAGCCTCGAGACGCCTCAGCGGACATGGCCTCATCTCGCCTGGCGGGGAGAACCTCCTGATTTTCTCGAGTTGGACAGGTGCTCTCGACTTACGACGGGGACTTCAGGGACCCGCTCTGGTGGCCTCAGGAAAAGGACAGTCCCCATGCGAGTTCCTCGGGGACCTCTCGGGATTCCTCTCCCTTCGATGCTGGGGCCTAAGACCTTGTGTGGAGTCAGTGCCGAAACCTGAGGATTCCTCTCCAGTGCTGACATTGATTTTGGCTACTTCTGGAGTCTCGCCAGGGGCGTCAGTCCTCGTCGCGAGTAGGGGCATACACGTGCACTTTCCTTCCCGTGTTGTAGCAGAAGTGTTGCCCTTCCCTTCCGTGGATCAAGGGATGTGTGGCTTTCCCTCGAGGCTTTCCCACGAGGCTTTCCCACGAGGCTTTCCCACAGGGCTGTCCCACGTGCCACCGTGGTGTGAGTCGATCCTCGGCTTGAACGTCGAGGCAGTGCAGGGAAAACAGGTTTCCCTGGAATGGACTGAGACATCTGGGGGACTCTGGGAATGGTGGCACGACCCTGGAGTTCCTCTCGCCTTTCCTGTGGAGAGCGCCTCCTCTTGAGATGCGACGGAAACGCCGGGAATTCTTTCCCGACCACGCAGGGAAAGGATCCCTCCTCTCGAGCTAGGAGGCGGAAACGGGGCTCCTCAGGATGTGGCGGGACTCTCGTGCTTCCTCTCGAGTGGAGACGGGCATGTCGGGGAACTATTTGAGTTGCAGCAAGGTTGTGAAGGACCCTTTGGAAGTTCCAGATGTTAGATGTGATTAGCCTCGAGACGCCTCAGCGGAAATGGGCCTCATCTCGCCTGGAGGGGAGAACCTCCTGGATTTTCTCGACTTGCGGCAGGTGCTCTCGACTTACGACGGGGACCTCAGGGACCCGCTCTGGTGGCCTCAGGAAAGGCCAGTCCCCATGGGAGTTGCTCGGGGAGTCTCGGGATTCCTCTCCCGTCGATGCCGGGGCCTAAGACCTTGTGTGGAGTCGGTGCCGGAACCTGAGGATTCCTCTCCAGTGCTGACATGGATCTTGGGGTACTTCTGGAGTCTCCCCAGGGGAGTCAGTCCTCGTCTCGAGTGGGGGCATGCACGTGCGCTTTCCTCCCGAGCTGTAGCAGCAGTGTCGCGCTTCCCTTCGCGTGGATCAAGGGATCTGTGGCTTTCCCTCGAGGCTTTCCGACAAGGCTTTCCCACGAGGCTTTCCCACAGGGCTGTCCCACGTGCCACCGTGGTGTGAGTCGATCCTCGGCTTGAACGTCGAAGCAGTGCAGGGAAAACAGGTTTCCCTGGAATGGACTGAGACATCTGGGGGACTCTGGGAATGGTGGCACGACCCTGGAGTTCCTCTCGCCTTTCCTGTGGAGAGCGCCTCCTCTTGAGATGCGACGGGAACGCCGGGAATTCTTTCCCGACCAGGCAGAGAAAGGATCCCTCCTCTCGAGCTTGGAGGCGGAAACGGGGCTCCTATGGATGTGGGCGGGACTCTCGTGCTTCCTCTCGAGTGGAGACGGGTATGTCGGGGAAATTCTTGAGTTGCAGCAAGGGTGTGAAAGACCCTTTGGAAGTTCCAGATGTTAGATGTGATTAGCCCCGAGACGCCTCAGGTGAAATGTTCCTCATCTCGCCTGGAAGGGAGAACCTCCTGGATTTTCTTGGGTTGCGGCCGTTGCTCTCGATTTACGACGGGGACCTCACTGACCCTCTCTGGTGGCCTCAGGAAAGGCCAGTCCCCATCCGAGTTGCTCCTGGGGTCTCGGGATTCCTCTCCCATCGATGCCGGGGCCTAAGGCCTTGTGTGGAGTCGGTGCCGGAACCTGAGGATTCCTCTCCAGTGCTGACATGGATCTTGGGGTACTTCCGGAGTCTCCCCAGGGAGTCAGGCCTCGTCTCGTGTGGGGGCATGCACCTGCGCTTTCCCCCGAGCTGTAGCTGCAGTGTCGTGCTTCCCTTCGCGTGGATCAAGGGATCTGTGCCTTCCCCTCGAGGCTTTCCCACGAGGCTTTCCCACAGGGCTGTCCCACGTGCCACCGTGGTGTGAGTCGATCCTCGGCTTGAAAGTCGAGGCAGTGCAGGGAAAACAGGTTTCCCTGGAATGGACTGAGACATCTGGGGACTCTGGGAATGGTGGCACGACCCTGGAGTTCCTCTCGCCTTTCCTGTGGAGAGCGCCTCCTCTTGATATGCGACGGGAACGCCGGGAATTCTTTCCCGACCTCGCAGGGAAAGGATCCCTCCTCTCGAGCTAAGAGGCGGAAACGGGGCTCCTCTGGATGTGGGCGGGACTCTCGTGCTTCCTCTCGATTGGAGCCGGGTATGTCGGGGAACTATTTGAGTTGCAGCAAGGGTGTGAAGGACCCTTTGGAAGTTCCAGATGTTAGATGTGATTAGCCTCGAGACGCCTCAGCACAAATGCGCCTCATTTCGCCTGCAGGGGAGAACCTCCTGGATTTTCTCGAGTTGCGGCAGGTGCTCTCGACTTACAAAGGGGACCTCAGAGTCCCGCTCTGGTGGCCTCAGGAAAGGCCAGTCCCCATGCGAGTTGCTCCGGGCCTCTCGGGATTCCACTCCCGTCGATGCTGGGTCCTAAGACCTTGTGTGGAGTCAGTGCCCGAACCTGAGGATTCCTCTCCATTGCCGACATGGATCTTGGGGTACTTCTGGAGTCTTCCCAGGGAAGTCAGTCCTCGTCTCGAGTGGGGGCATGCACGTGCGCTTTCCTCCCGAGCTGTAGCAGCAGTGTCACGCTTCCCTTCGCGTGGATCAAGGGATCTGTGTCTTT
>NW_017208017.1:0-4144 GCF_001704415.2 Capra hircus | reverse complement strand
TGTGGCTGTGGCTCTGCTTTCCCTGGGAGTGTGGAGCCGCTCCCTATGGCCCCGGGCTCCAGGGGAAGTTGCCCTGAATAATGACCTCCAAGAAGCGCTTTTCCAACTGGCTGAGACGTGGAGTTCTCAGGATGCAGGGAAAGCGAGTGTCCTTCGGGGAAGCAAAGGCAGTCACTGTTATCAATGACTTACTAGAATAGTAGGTACCTTCTCCGGTTGGGCAGAGGCCTTCCCTACCTGATCTGAAAAAGAAAATGAAGTAGCTCGCTGATTTGAGAAATAATTCCCAGACTTGGGTTTCCAACCAGTATAGAATCCGACAATGGCCCTGTCTTTGTAGCCGCGTTAATTAACAGGTATGTGAAGCTCTAAATATCAGTGGAAATTACATACAGCATATAGGCCCCAGTGTTCTGGAATGGTGGAAAGAAACAACCAAACTCTTGAAGAGACACTTTCAAAATGGATCATAGAGACTGACTGTACATGGATGGGCTTGCTTCCGGCAGACTTACTCATATTACGGGTAACCACACGTTCCCACAGTTGTTGTCCTTATGAAATTTTCTATGGGAGGACCCCTCCCACAGTGAGGCAGGTGTTAGCAGATTTGCCACAAGTAAGGGGGTGGGATTTCACAGCAGATGGAACAATTAGGTAAGGTAATAAATCAGGTAACTAAGTTTGTATAAAAAAGAATATCGTTCCCCCTTGAGGAAGAGATTCATGAATTTGTGCTCAGTGATCAGGTGTGGCTCAATGACTGGAAACACAATTCCTTGGCCTGACATCGGAAAAGGTCCTTATACTGTTGTTTTAAGCCACAATTCTGAAAGAGATGGGAATACCAGACCACCTAACCTGCCTCTTGAGAAATCTGGATGAAGGTCAGGAAGCAACAGTTAGAGCAGGACATGGAACAACAGACTGGTTCCAAAAAGGAAAAGGTGTATGTCAAGGCTGTATATTGTCACCCTGTTTATTTAACTTCTATGCAGAGTACATCATGAAAAATCCTGGGATGGAAGATACATAAGCTGGAATCAAGATTGCCGGTAGAAATATCAATCAACTTAGATATGCAGATGACACCACCATTATGGCAGAAGGTGAAGAGGAACGGGTATGTCGGGGAACTTCTTGAGTTGCAGCAAGGGTTGTGAAGGACCCTTTGGAAGTTCCAGAGGTTAGGTGTGGTTAGTCTCGAGATGCCTCAGCGGAAATGGGGCCCTCATGTCGCCTGGAATGGAGAGGCTCCTGGATATTCCCGAGTTTCAGCAGGTGCTCTCGAGTTACGACGGGGATTCAGGGACCCGCTCTGGTGGCCGCAGGAAAGGCCAGTTATCATGCGTGTTGCTAGGGGGGCTCTCGAGATTCCTCTCCCGTCGATGCTGGGCCTAAGACCTTGTGTGGAGATGGGGGCCGGAAGCTGAGGATTCCTCTCCAGTGCTGACATGGATCTTGGGGTACTTCTCGAGTCTCCCCAGGGGTGTCAGTCTTCGTCTGGAGTGGGGCCATGCACGTGCGCTTTCCTTCCGAGCTGTAGCAGCAGTGTCCAGCTTCCCTTCGCGTGATCAAGGGATCTGTGGCTTTTCCTCGAGGCTTTCCTACGAGGCTTTCCCACAGGGCTGTCCCACGTGCCACCGTGGTGTGAGTTGATCCTCGGCTTGAAAATCGACGCAGTGCAGGGAAAACAGGTTTCCGAGAAATGGACTGAGACATCTGGGGGACTCTGGGAATGGTGGCACGACCCTGGAGTTCCTCTCGCCTTTCCTGAGGAGAGCGCCTCCTCTTGAGATGTGACGGGAACATCGGGTATTCTATCCCGAACACGCAGGGAAAGGATCCCTCCTCTAGAGCAAGGAGGCGGAAACGGGGCTCCTCTGGTTGTGGGCGGGATTCTCGTGCTTCCTCTCCAGTGGAGACGGGTATGTCGGGGAACTTCTTGAGTTGCAGCAAGGGTGTGAAGGACCCTTTGGAAGTTCCAGAGGTAAGGTGTGATTAGCCTCGAGATACCTCAGCGGTAATGGGACTCAGCTCGCCTGGAGGGGAGAACCTCCTGGATATTCTCGAGTTGCGGCAGGTGCTCTCGACTTACGACGGGGACCTCAGGGACCCACTCTGGTGGCCTCAGGAAAGGCAGTCCCATGCGAGTTTCTCTGGGGCCTCACGGGATTCCTCTCCCGTAGATGCCAGGGCCTAAGACCTTGTGTGGTGTCAGTGCCGGAAGCTGAGGATTCTCTCTCCAGTGCTGACATGGATCTTGGGGTACTTCTCGAGTCTCCCCAGGGGTGTCAGTCTTCGTCTCGAGTGGGCCATGCACGTGCACTTTCCTCCCGAGCTGTAGCAGCAGTGTCCCGCTTGCCTTCGCGTGGATCAAGGGATCTGTGGCTTTCCCTCGAGGCTTTCCCACGAGGGCTTTCCCACAGGGCTGTCCCACGTGCCACTGTGGTGTGAGTCGATCCCTCGGCTTGAAAGTCAAGGCAGTGCAGGGAATACAGGTTTCCCTGGAATGGACTGAGACATCTGGGGTACTCAGGGAACGGTGGCACGACCCTGGAGTTCCTCTCGCCTTTCCTGTGGAGAGCGCCTCCTCTTGAGATGCGACCTGAACGTCGGGAATTCTTTCCCGAGCATCCAGGGAAAGGATCCCTCCTCTCGAGCTAGGAGGCGGAAACGGGGCTCCTCTGGATGTGGGCGGGACTCTCGTGCTTCCTCTCGAGTGGAGACGAGTATGTCGGGGAACTTCTTGAGTTGCAGCAAGGGTGTGAAGGACCCTTTTATAAGTTCCGGAGGTTAGGTGTGATTAGCCTTGAGACGCCTCAGCGGAAATGGGCCTCATCTTGCCTGGAGGGGAGAACCTCCTGGATTTTCTCGAGTTGCGGCAGGTGCTCTCGACTTACGACTGGGACCTCAAGGGACCCGCTCTGGTGGCCTCAGGAAAGGCCAGTCCCCATGCGAGTTGTTCGGGGCCTCTCGGATTCCTCTCCCGTCGATGCTGGGCCCTAAGATCTTGTGTGGAGTCAGTGACGGAACCTGAGGATTCTCTCCAGTGCCGACATGGATCTTGGGGTACTTTTGAGTCTCACAGGGCAGTCAGTCCTCGTCTCGAGTGGGGTCCTGCTCGTGCGCTTTCCTCCCGAGCTGTAGCAGCACTGTCGCGCTTCCCTTAGCGTGGATCAAGGTATCTGTGTCTTTCCTCGAGGCTTTCCACGAGGCTTTCCCACAGGGCTGTCCACGTGCCACGGTGGTGTGAGTTGATCCTCGGCTTGAAAGTCGATGCAGTTCAGGGAAAACAGTTTTCCCTGGAATGGACTGAGACATTCAGGGGACTCTGGGAATGGTGGCACGACCCTGGAGTTCCTCTCGCCTTTCCTGTGGAGAGCGCCTCCGCTTGAGATGCAACGGAACGCAGGGAATTCTTTCCCGCCACGCAGGGAAAGGATCCCCTCCTCTCGAGCCAGGAGGCGAAACGGGGCTCCTCTGGATGTGGGCGGGACTCTCGTGCTTCCTCTCGAGTGGAGACGGCTATGTCGGAGAACTTCTTGAGTTGCAGCAAGGGTGTGAAGGACCCTTTGGAAGTTCCAGATGTTAGATGTGATTAGCCTCGAGACGCCTCAGCGGAAATGGGCCTCATCTCGCCTGCAGGGAGAACCTCCTGGATGTTCTCGAGTTGCGGCAGGTGCTCTCGACTTACGACGGGGACCTCAGGGCCCGCTCTGGTGGCCTCAGGAAAGGCCAGTTCCCTTGCGAGTTGCTCGGGGGCCTCTCGGGATTCCCTCCCGTCGATGCCGGGGCCTAAGACCTTGTGTGGAATCGGTGCCGAAAACCTGAGGATTCGTCTCCAGTGCTGACATGGATCTTGGCGTACTTCTGGAGTCTCCCCAGGGGAGTCAGTCGTCGTCTCGAGTGGGGGCATGCACGTGTGCTTTCTCCCGAGCTGTGCCAGCAGTGTCACGCTTCCCTTCTCGTGGATCAAGGGGACCTGTGGCTTTCCCTGGAGGCTTTCCACGAGGCTTTCCAAGAGGCTTTCCCACAGGGCTGTCCACGTGCCAACGTGGTGTGAGTCGATCCTCGGCTTGAAAGTCGAGGCAGTGCAGGGAAAACAGGTTTCCCTGGAATGGACTGAGACATCTTGGGGACT
>NW_017208016.1:0-18100 GCF_001704415.2 Capra hircus | reverse complement strand
TGCGACTCCAGTACGGCAGATCTCTAGCTCTGTTCAGAGGCCCGAAGATGATGGCAGAAAAGATGCTCTGCCATAGGCGAGCCTTGCGCAGACTTGCCTTGCTTTAAGGCTCCCTCCCCAGGAAGGAGCAGGCTGTGTGAGGCTCGGAAACGCCACTGGCGCCTTCCTGGCTTCAGCTCTACCCCTGCCTTGCCTTTGCACTTAGGTCCCAAGCGTCCTTGAGGAGGGCTTAGGGGCTGGTGGGTTGCACACTGCCAAGGGCTCCAGCAGTGAAAGCTCTGTCAGAGGGAAGCGAAGGGCAACAGCAGGGCTCCTTCAGCGGTTCCTTGGCCGCCCAGACAAAGCTCCGCACGGAGAGCACCAGGTTCCAAGGGCCCCTGGCTGGGTTTTGCATCCCCACACTCCAGAGGCTGACTCCGTGGGTGCCTAGAAAGTGTGTGAGAGACGTAGGTTCCCTAGCACTCTCCTCCCCAGCAGAGACATGTGCAGGTGGTTGGGGCCTTATCCTGCGTGTCTGGGTTCCCGCCCACAGCCTCAACTCAGGGGAAGCAGCCCTGAGGCAAGACCTGCTGGAGGAGCCCTGCGCGCCGCCTGATAGGCGAGAGCACAGCCAGCAGTGTAGCGAGCCTCCTCGGGAGAAGAGGAGGCAGCCGAGCCCAGTCAAGAGGAAAGCCCTGCTTGCACGGAGCTAAGTGGGCCTCCAGTACGGCAGAGCTCTAGCTCTGCTCAGAGCCCCCGATCTGGCAGAGTTTCTGGCGCGAGGCTGCTCGGCCGGGGGCTCGCCTTGCCCAGACTTGCCTTGCTTTTAGGCTCCTCCCCAGGAAGGAGCTGTCTGAGCGAGCCTGGGAGACGCCACTGGTGCCTTCCTTGCCTCAGCTCCAATCCTGCCTTGCCTTTGCACATAGGTGCCAGGCGTCGTTGGGAGGGCTTAGGGGTGGTGGGTTGCACACTGCCAAGGGCTTCAGCAGTGAGAGCTCTGTCAGAGGGAAGGGAAGGGCAACTGCAGGGCTCCTCCAGCGGTTTCTAGGCCGCCTAGATCAGCGCCGCACCGAGAGCACCAGGCTCCCAGGGCCCCTGGCTGGGGTTTTCAGCCCCGCACACACGGAGGCTGATTCCTTGGGTGCCCAGAAAGTGTATGACAGACGTAGGTTCCCTAGCACTCTCCTCCCAGCAGAGACATGTGCAGGTGTTTGGGGCCTGATCCTGCGTGTCTGGGTTCCTGCCCACAGCCCCAACTCAGGGGAAGCAGCCCCTGAGGCAAGACCTGCTGGAGGAGCCCTGCGCCCGCCTGATAGGCGAGTGCACAGCCAGCAGGGAAGCGAGCCTCCTCGGGGAAGAGGAGGCAGCAAGTCCCCGTCAAGCTGAAATCCCTGCTTACACGAAGCTAAGTGCGACTCCAGTACGGCAGATCTCTAGCTCTGTTCAGAGGCCCGATCTGGCAGAGTTCCTGGCACCAAGATGCTCTGCCATAGGCGAGCCTTGCGCAGACTTGCCTTGCTTTAAGGCTCCCTCCCCAGGAAGGAGCAGGCTGTGTGAGGCTCGGAAACGCCACTGGCGCCTTCCTGGCTTCAGCTCTACCCCTGCCTTGCCTTTGCACTTAGGTCCCAAGCGTCCTTGAGGAGGGCTTAGGGGCTGGTGGGTTGCACACTGCCAAGGGCTCCAGCAGTGAAAGCTCTGTCAGAGGGAAGCGAAGGGCAACAGCAGGGCTCCTTCAGCGGTTCCTTGGCCGCCCAGACAAAGCTCCGCACGGAGAGCACCAGGTTCCAAGGGCCCCTGGCTGGGTTTTGCATCCCCACACTCCCAGAGGCTGACTCCGTGGGTGCCTAGAAAGTGTGTGAGAGACGTAGGTTCCCTAGCACTCTCCTCCCCAGCAGAGACATGTGCAGGTGGTTGGGGCCTTATCCTGCGTGTCTGGGTTCCCGCCCACAGCCTCAACTCAGGGGAAGCAGCCCCTGAGGCAAGACCTGCTGGAGGAGCCCTGCGCGCCCGCCTGATAGGCGAGAGCACAGCCAGCAGTGTAGCGAGCCTCCTCGGGAGAAGAGGAGGCAGCCGAGCCCAGTCAAGAGGAAAGCCCTGCTTGCACGGAGCTAAGTGGGCCTCCAGTACGGCAGAGCTCTAGCTCTGCTCAGAGCCCCGATCTGGCAGAGTTTCTGGCGCGAGGCTGCTCGGCCGGGGCTCGCCTTGCCCAGACTTGCCTTGCTTTTAGGCTCCCTCCCCAGGAAGGAGCTGTCTGAGCGAGCCTGGGAGACGCCACTGGTGCCTTCCTTGCCTCAGCTCCAATCCTGCCTTGCCTTTGCACATAGGTGCCAGGCGTCGTTGGGGAGGGCTTAGGGGGTGGTGGGTTGCACACTGCCAAGGGCTTCAGCAGTGAGAGCTCTGTCAGAGGGAAGGGAAGGGCAACTGCAGGGCTCCTCCAGCGGTTTCTAGGCCGCCTAGAATCAGCGCCGCACCGAGAGCACCAGGCTCCCAGGGCCCCTGGCTGGGGTTTTCAGCCCCGCACACACGGAGGCTGATTCCTTGGGTGCCCAGAAAGTGTATGACAGACGTAGGTTCCCTAGCACTCTCCTCCCCAGCAGAGACATGTGCAGGTGTTTGGGGCCTGATCCTGCGTGTCTGGGTTCCTGCCCACAGCCCCAACTCAGGGGAAGCAGCCCCTGAGGCAAGACCTGCTGGAGGAGCCCTGCGCCCCCGCCTGATAGGCGAGTGCACAGCCAGCAGGGAAGCGAGCCTCCTCGGGGAAGAGGAGGCAGCCCAGCCCCGTCAAGTTGAAAGCCCTGCTTGCACGGAGCTAAGTGCGCCTCCAGTACGGCAGAGCTCTAGCTCTGCTCAGAGCCCCGATCTGGCAGAGTTCCTGGCGCGAGGCTGCTCTGCCGGGGGCTAGCCTTGCCCAGACTTGCCTTGCTTTTAGGCTGCCTCTCCAGGAAGGAGCAGGCAGCAGGAGCCTGGGAGTCGCCACTGGCGCCTTTCTTGCCTCAGCTCCAATCCTGCCTTGCCTTTGCACTTAGGTCCCAGTCCTCCTTAAGGAGAGCTTAGGGGCTGGTGGGTTGCACACTGCCAAGGGCTCCAGCAGTGAGAATTCTGTCAGAGGGAAGGGAAGGGCAACTGCAGGGCTCCTCCAGCGGTTGCTTGGCCGCCCAGATTCAGCGCCACACGGAGAGCACCAGGCTCCCAGGGCCCCCTGGCTGGGGTTTTCAGCCCCGCACACACGGAGGCTGATTCCTTGGGTGCCCAGAAAGTGTATGACAGACGTAGGTTCCCTAGCACTCTCCTCCCCAGCAGAGACATGTGCAGGTGTTTGGGGCCTGATCCTGCGTGTCTGGGTTCCTGCCCACAGCCCCAACTCAGGGGAAGCAGCCCCTGAGGCAAGACCTGCTGGAGGAGCCCTGCGCCCCCGCCTGATAGGCGAGTGCACAGCCAGCAGGGAAGCGAGCCTCCTCGGGGGAAGAGGAGGCAGCAAGTCCCCGTCAAGCTGAAATCCCTGCTTACACGAAGCTAAGTGCGACTCCAGTACGGCAGATCTCTAGCTCTGTTCAGAGGCCCGATCTGGCAGAGTTCCTGGCACCAAGATGCTCTGCCATAGGCGAGCCTTGCGCAGACTTGCCTTGCTTTAAGGCTCCCTCCCAGGAAGGAGCAGGCTGTGTGAGGCTCGGAAACGCCACTGGCGCCTTCCTGGCTTCAGCTCTACCCTGCCTTGCCTTTGCACTTAGGTCCCAAGCGTCCTTGAGGAGGGCTTAGGGGCTGGTGGGTTGCACACTGCCAAGGGCTCCAGCAGTGAAAGCTCTGTCAGAGGGAAGCGAAGGGCAACAGCAGGGCTCCTTCAGCGGTTCCTTGGCCGCCCAGACAAAGCTCCGCACGGAGAGCACCAGGTTCCAAGGGCCCCTGGCTGGGTTTTGCATCCCCACACTCCCAGAGGCTGACTCCGTGGGTGCCTAGAAAGTGTGTGAGAGACGTAGGTTCCCTAGCACTCTCCTCCCCAGCAGAGACATGTGCAGGTGGTTGGGGCCTTATCCTGCGTGTCTGGGTTCCCGCCCACAGCCTCAACTCAGGGGAAGCAGCCCCTGAGGCAAGACCTGCTGGAGGAGCCCTGCGCGCCCCTGATAGGCGAGAGCACAGCCAGCAGTGTAGCGAGCCTCCTCGGGAGAAGAGGAGGCAGCCGAGCCCAGTCAAGAGGAAAGCCCTGCTTGCACGGAGCTAAGTGGGCCTCCAGTACGGCAGAGCTCTAGCTCTGCTCAGAGCCCCGATCTGGCAGAGTTTCTGGCGCGAGGCTGCTCGGCCGGGGGCTCGCCTTGCCCAGACTTGCCTTGCTTTTAGGCTCCCTCCCCAGGAAGGAGCTGTCTGAGCGAGCCTGGGAGACGCCACTGGTGCCTTCCTTGCCTCAGCTCCAATCCTGCCTTGCCTTTGCACATAGGTGCCAGGCGTCGTTGGGAGGGCTTAGGGGGTGGTGGGTTGCACACTGCCAAGGGCTTCAGCAGTGAGAGCTCTGTCAGAGGGAAGGGAAGGGCAACTGCAGGGCTCCTCCAGCGGTTTCTAGGCCGCCTAGAATCAGCGCCGCGAGAGCACCAGGCTCCCAGGGCCCCTGGCTGGGGTTTTCAGCCCCGCACACACGGAGGCTGATTCCTTGGGTGCCCAGAAAGTGTATGACAGACGTAGGTTCCCTAGCACTCTCCTCCCCAGCAGAGACATGTGCAGGTGTTTGGGGCCTGATCCTGCGTGTCTGGGTTCCTGCCCACAGCCCCAACTCAGGGGAAGCAGCCCCTGAGGCAAGACCTGCTGGAGGAGCCCTGCGCCCCCGCCTGATAGGCGAGTGCACAGCCAGCAGGGAAGCGAGCCTCCTCGGGGAAGAGGAGGCAGCCCAGCCCCCGTCAAGTTGAAAGCCCTGCTTGCACGGAGCTAAGTGCGCCTCCAGTACGGCAGAGCTCTAGCTCTGCTCAGAGCCCCGATCTGGCAGAGTTCCTGGCGCGAGGCTGCTCTGCCGGGGGCTAGCCTTGCCCAGACTTGCCTTGCTTTTAGGCTGCCTCTCCAGGAAGGAGCAGGCAGCAGGAGCCTGGGAGTCGCCACTGGCGCCTTTCTTGCCTCAGCTCCAATCCTGCCTTGCCTTTGCACTTAGGTCCCAGTCCTCCTTAAGGAGAGCTTAGGGGCTGGTGGGTTGCACACTGCCAAGGGCTCCAGCAGTGAGAATTCTGTCAGAGGGAAGGGAAGGGCAACTGCAGGGCTCCTCCAGCGGTTGCTTGGCCGCCCAGATTCAGCGCCACACGGAGAGCACCAGGCTCCCAGGGCCCCTGGCTGGGGTTTTCAGCCCCGCACACACGGAGGCTGATTCCTTGGGTGCCCAGAAAGTGTATGACAGACGTAGGTTCCCTAGCACTCTCCTCCCCAGCAGAGACATGTGCAGGTGTTTGGGGCCTGATCCTGCGTGTCTGGGTTCCTGCCCACAGCCCCAACTCAGGGGAAGCAGCCCCTGAGGCAAGACCTGCTGGAGGAGCCCTGCGCCCCCGCCTGATAGGCGAGTGCACAGCCAGCAGGGAAGCGAGCCTCCTCGGGGGAAGAGGAGGCAGCAAGTCCCCGTCAAGCTGAAATCCCTGCTTACACGAAGCTAAGTGCGACTCCAGTACGGCAGATCTCTAGCTCTGTTCAGAGGCCCGATCTGGCAGAGTTCCTGGCACCAAGATGCTCTGCCATAGGCGAGCCTTGCGCAGACTTGCCTTGCTTTAAGGCTCCCTCCCCAGGAAGGAGCAGGCTGTGTGAGGCTCGGAAACGCCACTGGCGCCTTCCTGGCTTCAGCTCTACCCCTGCCTTGCCTTTGCACTTAGGTCCCAAGCGTCCTTGAGGAGGGCTTAGGGGCTGGTGGGTTGCACACTGCCAAGGGCTCCAGCAGTGAAAGCTCTGTCAGAGGGAAGCGAAGGGCAACAGCAGGGCTCCTTCAGCGGTTCCTTGGCCGCCCAGACAAAGCTCCGCACGGAGAGCACCAGGTTCCAAGGGCCCCTGGCTGGGTTTTGCATCCCCACACTCCCAGAGGCTGACTCCGTGGGTGCCTAGAAAGTGTGTGAGAGACGTAGGTTCCCTAGCACTCTCCTCCCCAGCAGAGACATGTGCAGGTGGTTGGGGCCTTATCCTGCGTGTCTGGGTTCCCGCCCACAGCCTCAACTCAGGGGAAGCAGCCCCTGAGGCAAGACCTGCTGGAGGAGCCCTGCGCGCCCGCCTGATAGGCGAGAGCACAGCCAGCAGTGTAGCGAGCCTCCTCGGGAGAAGAGGAGGCAGCCGAGCCCAGTCAAGAGGAAAGCCCTGCTTGCACGGAGCTAAGTGGGCCTCCAGTACGGCAGAGCTCTAGCTCTGCTCAGAGCCCCGATCTGGCAGAGTTTCTGGCGCGAGGCTGCTCGGCCGGGGCTCGCCTTGCCCAGACTTGCCTTGCTTTTAGGCTCCCTCCCCAGGAAGGAGCTGTCTGAGCGAGCCTGGGAGACGCCACTGGTGCCTTCCTTGCCTCAGCTCCAATCCTGCCTTGCCTTTGCACATAGGTGCCAGGCGTCGTTGGGGAGGGCTTAGGGGGTGGTGGGTTGCACACTGCCAAGGGCTTCAGCAGTGAGAGCTCTGTCAGAGGGAAGGGAAGGGCAACTGCAGGGCTCCTCCAGCGGTTTCTAGGCCGCCTAGAATCAGCGCCGCACCGAGAGCACCAGGCTCCCAGGGCCCCTGGCTGGGGTTTTCAGCCCCGCACACACGGAGGCTGATTCCTTGGGTGCCCAGAAAGTGTATGACAGACGTAGGTTCCCTAGCACTCTCCTCCCCAGCAGAGACATGTGCAGGTGGTTGGGGCCTGATCCTGCGTGTCTGGGTTCCTGCCCACAGCCCCAACTCAGGGGAAGCAGCCCCTGAGGCAAGACCTGCTGGAGGAGCCCTGCGCCCCCGCCTGATAGGCGAGTGCACAGCCAGCAGGGAAGCGAGCCTCCTCGGGGAAAGAGGAGGCAGCCCAGCCCCGTCAAGTTGAAAGCCCTGCTTGCACGGAGCTAAGTGCGCCTCCAGTACGGCAGAGCTCTAGCTCTGCTCAGAGCCCCGATCTGGCAGAGTTCCTGGCGCGAGGCTGCTCTGCCGGGGGCTAGCCTTGCCCAGACTTGCCTTGCTTTTAGGCTGCCTCTCCAGGAAGGAGCAGGCAGCAGGAGCCTGGGAGTCGCCACTGGCGCCTTTCTTGCCTCAGCTCCAATCCTGCCTTGCCTTTGCACTTAGGTCCAGTCCTCCTTAAGGAGAGCTTAGGGGCTGGTGGGTTGCACACTGCCAAGGGCTCCAGCAGTGAGAATTCTGTCAGAGGGAAGGGAAGGGCAACTGCAGGGCTCCTCCAGCGGTTGCTTGGCCGCCCAGATTCAGCGCCACACGGAGAGCACCAGGCTCCCAGGGCCCCTGGCTGGGGTTTTCAGCCCCGCACACACGGAGGCTGATTCCTTGGGTGCCCAGAAAGTGTATGACAGACGTAGGTTCCCTAGCACTCTCCTCCCCAGCAGAGACATGTGCAGGTGTTTGGGGCCTGATCCTGCGTGTCTGGGTTCCTGCCCACAGCCCCAACTCAGGGGAAGCAGCCCCTGAGGCAAGACCTGCTGGAGGAGCCCTGCGCCCCGCCTGATAGGCGAGTGCACAGCCAGCAGGGAAGCGAGCCTCCTCGGGGGAAGAGGAGGCAGCAAGTCCCGTCAAGCTGAAATCCCTGCTTACACGAAGCTAAGTGCGACTCCAGTACGGCAGATCTCTAGCTCTGTTCAGAGGCCCGATCTGGCAGAGTTCCTGGCACCAAGATGCTCTGCCATAGGCGAGCCTTGCGCAGACTTGCCTTGCTTTAAGGCTCCCTCCCCAGGAAGGAGCAGGCTGTGTGAGGCTCGGAAACGCCACTGGCGCCTTCCTGGCTTCAGCTCTACCCGCCTTGCCTTTGCACTTAGGTCCCAAGCGTCCTTGAGGAGGGCTTAGGGGCTGGTGGGTTGCACACTGCCAAGGGCTCCAGCAGTGAAAGCTCTGTCAGAGGGAAGCGAAGGGCAACAGCAGGGCTCCTTCAGCGGTTCCTTGGCCGCCCAGACAAAGCTCCGCACGGAGAGCACCAGGTTCCAAGGGCCCCTGGCTGGGTTTTGCATCCCCACACTCCCAGAGGCTGACTCCGTGGGTGCCTAGAAAGTGTGAGAGACGTAGGTTCCCTAGCACTCTCCTCCCCAGCAGAGACATGTGCAGGTGGTTGGGGCCTTCCTGCGTGTCTGGGTTCCCGCCCACAGCCCAACTCAGGGGAAGCAGCCCCTGAGGCAAGACCTGCTGGAGGAGCCCTGCGCGCCCGCCTGATAGGCGAGAGCACAGCCAGCAGTGTAGCGAGCCTCCTCGGGAGAAGAGGAGGCAGCCGAGCCCAGTCAAGAGGAAAGCCCTGCTTGCACGGAGCTAAGTGGGCCTCCAGTACGGCAGAGCTCTAGCTCTGCTCAGAGCCCCGATCTGGCAGAGTTTCTGGCGCGAGGCTGCTCGCCGGGGCTCGCCTTGCCCAGACTTGCCTTGCTTTTAGGCTCCCTCCCAGGAAGGAGCTGTCTGAGCGAGCCTGGGAGACGCCACTGGTGCCTTCCTTGCCTCAGCTCCAATCCTGCCTTGCCTTTGCACATAGGTGCCAGGCGTCGTTGGGAGGGCTTAGGGGGTGGTGGGTTGCACACTGCCAAGGGCTTCAGCAGTGAGAGCTCTGTCAGAGGGAAGGGAAGGGCAACTGCAGGGCTCCTCCAGCGGTTTCTAGGCCGCCTAGAATCAGCGCCGCACCGAGAGCACCAGGCTCCCAGGGCCCCTGGCTGGGGTTTTCAGCCCCGCACACACGGAGGCTGATTCCTTGGGTGCCCAGAAAGTGTATGACAGACGTAGGTTCCCTAGCACTCTCCTCCCCAGCAGAGACATGTGCAGGTGTTTTGGGGCCTGATCCTGCGTGTCTGGGTTCCTGCCCACAGCCCCAACTCAGGGGAAGCAGCCCCTGAGGCAAGACCTGCTGGAGGAGCCCTGCGCCCCGCCTGATAGGCGAGTGCACAGCCAGCAGGGAAGCGAGCCTCCTCGGGGAAGAGGAGGCAGCCAGCCCCGTCAAGTTGAAAGCCCCTGCTTGCACGGAGCTAAGTGCGCCTCCAGTACGGCAGAGCTCTAGCTCTGCTCAGAGCCCGATCTGGCAGAGTTCCTGGCGCGAGGCTGCTCTGCCGGGGCTAGCCTTGCCCAGACTTGCCTTGCTTTTAGGCTCCTCCCCAGGAAGGAGCAGGCAGGAGCCTGGGAGTCGCCACTGGCGCCTTCCTTGCCTCAGCTCCAATCCTGCCTTGCCTTTGCACTTAGGTCCAGTCCTTGGGAGGGCTTAGGGGCTGGTGGGTTGCACACTGCCAAGGGCTCCAGCAGTGAGAATCTGTCAGAGGGAAGGGAAGGGCAACTGCAGGGCTCCTCCAGCGGTTGCTTGGCCGCCCAGATTCAGCGCCGCACGGAGAGCACCAGGCTCCAGGGCCCCTGGCTGGGGTTTTCAGCCCCGCACACACGGAGGCTGATTCCTTGGGTGCCCAGAAAGTGTATGACAGACGTAGGTTCCCTAGCACTCTCCTCCCCAGCAGAGACATGTGCAGGTGTTTGGGGCCTGATCCTGCGTGTCTGGGTTCCTGCCCACAGCCCCAACTCAGGGGAAGCAGCCCCTGAGGCAAGACCTGCTGGAGGAGCCCTGCGCCCCCGCCTGATAGGCGAGTGCACAGCCAGCAGGGAAGCGAGCCTCCTCGGGGGAAGAGGAGGCAGCAGCCCCGTCAAGTGAAAGCCCTGCTTGCACGGAGCTAAGTGCGCCTCCAGTACGGCAGAGCTCTAGCTCTGCTCAGAGCCCCGATCTGGCAGAGTTCCTGGCGCGAGGCTGCTCTGCCGGGGGCTAGCCTTGCCAGACTTGCCTTGCTTTTAGGCTCCTCCCAGGAAGGAGCAGGCAGCAGGAGCCTGGGAGTCGCCACTGGCGCCTTCCTGCTCAGCTCCAATCCTGCCTTGCCTTTGCACTTAGGTCCCAGCGTCCTTGAGGAGGGCTTAGGGGCTGGTGGGTTGCACACTGCCAAGGGCTCCAGCAGTGAGAATTCTGTCAGAGGGAAGGGAAGGGCAACTGCAGGGCTCCTCCAGCGGTTCTTGGCCGCCCAGACAGCGCCGCACGGAGAGCACCAGGCTCCCAGGGCCCCTGGCTGGGGTTTTCAGCCCGCACACACGGAGGCTGATTCCTTGGGTGCCCAGAAAGTGTATGACAGACGTAGGTTCCCTAGCACTCTCCTCCCCAGCAGAGACATGTGCAGGTGTTTTGGGGCCTGATCCTGCGTGTCTGGGTTCCTGCCCACAGCCCAACTCAGGGGAAGCAGCCCCTGAGGCAAGACCTGCTGGAGGAGCCCTGCGCCCCCTGATAGGCGAGTGCACAGCCAGCAGGGAAGCGAGCCTCCTCGGGGGAAGAGGAGGCAGCAAGCCCCGTCAAGGAAAGCCCTGCTTGCACGAAGCTAAGTGCGCTCCAGTACGGCAGAGCTCTAGCTCTGTTCAGAGCCCGATCTGGCAGAGTTCCTGGCTGCTCTGCCGGCGAGCCTTGCCAGACTTGCCTTGCTTTAAGGCTCCCTCCCAGGAAGGAGCAGGCTGTGTGAGGCAGCCCACTGGCGCCTTCCTGGCTTCAGCTCCCCCTGCCTTGCCTTTGCACTTAGGTCCCAGCGTCCTTGGGAGGGCTTAGGGGCTGGTGGGTTGCACACTGCCAAGGGCTCCAGCAGTGAAAGCTCTGTCAGAGGGAAGGAAGGGCAACAGCAGGGCTCCTCCAGCGGTTCCTTGGCCGCCCAGACAAAGCTCCGCACGGAGAGCACCAGGTTCCAAGGGCCCCTGGCTGGGTTTTCATCCCCACAGAGGCTGATCCTGGGTGCCTAGAAAGTGTATGAGAGACGTAGGTTCCCTAGCACTCTCCTCCCCAGCAGAGACATGTGCAGGTGGTTGGGGCCTGATCCTGCGTGTCTGGGTTCCCGCCCACAGCCCAACTCAGGGGAAGCAGCCCCTGAGGCAAGACCTGCTGGAGGAGCCCTGCGCGCCCGCCTGATAGGCGAGTGCACAGCCAGCAGGGAAGCGAGCCTCCTCGGGGAAGAGGAGGCAGCCGAGCCCAGTCAAGAGGAAAGCCCTGCTTGCACGGAGCTAAGTGGTCCAGTACGGCAGAGCTCTAGCTCTGCTCAGAGCCCCGATCTGGCAGAGTTCTGGCGCGAGGCTGCTCGGCCGGGGGCTGCCTTGCCGACTTGCCTTGCTTTTAGGCTCCCTCCCCAGGAAGGAGCTGTCTGAGGAGCCTGGGAGACGCCACTGGTGCCTTCCTTGCCTCAGCTCCAATCCTGCCTTGCCTTTGCACTTAGGTCCAGGCGTCGGGGGAGGGCTTAGGGGTGGTGGGTTGCACACTGCCAAGGGCTCAGCAGTGAGAGCTCTGTCAGAGGGAAGGGAAGGGCAACTGCAGGGCTCCTCCAGCGGTTTCTTGGCCGCCTAGAATCAGCGCCGCACGAGAGCACCAGGCTCCCAGGGCCCCTGGCTGGGGTTTTCAGCCCCGCACACACGGAGGCTGATTCCTTGGGTGCCCAGAAAGTGTATGACAGACGTAGGTTCCCTAGCACTCTCCTCCCCAGCAGAGACATGTGCAGGTGTTTGGGGCCTGATCCTGCGTGTCTGGGTTCCTGCCCACAGCCCCAACTCAGGGGAAGCAGCCCCTGAGGCAAGACCTGCTGGAGGAGCCCTGCGCCCCCGCCTGATAGGCGAGTGCACAGCCAGCAGGGAAGCGAGCCTCCTCGGGGAAGAGGAGGCAGCCCAGCCCGTCAAGTGAAAGCCCTGCTTGCACGGAGCTAAGTGCGCCTCCAGTACGGCAGAGCTCTAGCTCTGCTCAGAGCCCCGATCTGGCAGAGTTCCTGGCGCGAGGCTGCTCTGCCGGGGCTAGCCTTGCCCAGACTTGCCTTGCTTTTAGGCTCCTCCAGGAAGGAGCAGGCAGCAGGAGCCTGGGAGTCGCCACTGGCGCCTTCTTGCCTCAGCTCCAATCCTGCCTTGCCTTTGCACTTAGGTCCAGTCGTCCTTAAGGAGGGCTTAGGGGCTGGTGGGTTGCACACTGCCAAGGGCTCCAGCAGTGAGAATCTGTCAGAGGGAAGGGAAGGGCAACTGCAGGGCTCCTCCAGCGGTTGCTTGGCCGCCCAGATTCAGCGCCACACGGAGAGCACCAGGCTCCCAGGGCCCCTGGCTGGGGTTTTCAGCCCCGCACACACGGAGGCTGATTCCTTGGGTGCCCAGAAAGTGTATGACAGACGTAGGTTCCCTAGCACTCTCCTCCCCAGCAGAGACATGTGCAGGTGTTTGGGGCCTGATCCTGCGTGTCTGGGTTCCTGCCCACAGCCCCAACTCAGGGGAAGCAGCCCCTGAGGCAAGACCTGCTGGAGGAGCCCTGCGCCCCCCGCCTGATAGGCGAGTGCACAGCCAGCAGGGAAGCGAGCCTCCTCGGGGAAGAGGAGGCAGCCCCCCGTCAAGAGAAAGCCCTGCTTGCACGAAGCTAAGTGCGCCTCCAGTACGGCAGAGCTCTAGCTCTGTTCAGAGCCCCGATCTGGCAGAGTTCCTGGCGCGAAGATGCTCTGCCGGCGAGCCTTGCGCAGACTTGCCTTGCTTTAAGGCTCCCTCCCCAGGAAGGAGCAGGCTGTGTGAGGCTCGGAAACGCCACTGGCGCCTTCCTGGCTTCAGCTCTACCCCTGCCTTGCCTTTGCACTTAGGTCCCAGCGTCCTTGAGGAGGGCTTAGGGGCTGGTGGGTTGCACACTGCCAAGGGCTCCAGCAGTGAAAGCTCTGTCAGAGGGAAGGAAGGGCAACTGCAGGGCTCCTTCAGCGGTTCCTTGGCCGCCCAGACAAAGCGCCGCACGGAGAGCACCAGGTTCCAAGGGCCCCTGGCTGGGTTTTCAGCCCACACAGAGGCTGACTCCGTGGGTGCCTAGAAAGTGTGTGAGAGACGTAGGTTCCCTAGCACTCTCCTCCCCAGCAGAGACATGTGCAGGTGGTTGGGGCCTGATCCTGCGTGTCTGGGTTCCTGCCCACAGCCCAACTCAGGGGAAGCAGCCCCTGAGGCAAGACCTGCTGGAGGAGCCCTGCGCCCCGCCTGATAGGCGAGTGCACAGCCAGCAGGGAAGCGAGCCTCCTCGGGGAAGAGGAGGCAGCCGAGCCCGTCAAGAGAAAGCCCTGCTTGCACGGAGCTAAGTGCGCCTCCAGTACGGCAGAGCTCTAGCTCTGCTCAGAGCCCCGATCTGGCAGAGTTCTGGCGCGAGGCTGCTCGCCGGGGGGCCTTGCCCAGACTTGCCTTGCTTTTAGGCTCCCTCCCCAGGAAGGAGCTGTCTGAGCGAGCCTGGGAGACGCCACTGGCCTTCCTTGCCTCAGCTCCAATCCTGCCTTGCCTTTGCACTTAGGTCCAGGCGTCCTTGGGGAGGGCTTAGGGGGTGGTGGGTTGCACACTGCCAAGGGCTCAGCAGTGAGAGCTCTGTCAGAGGGAAGGGAAGGGCAACTGCAGGGCTCCTCCAGCGGTTTCTTGGCCGCCTAGAATCAGCGCCGCACGAGAGCACCAGGCTCCCAGGGCCCCTGGCTGGGGTTTTCAGCCCCGCACACACGGAGGCTGATTCCTTGGGTGCCCAGAAAGTGTATGACAGACGTAGGTTCCCTAGCACTCTCCTCCCCAGCAGAGACATGTGCAGGTGTTTGGGGCCTGATCCTGCGTGTCTGGGTTCCTGCCCACAGCCCCAACTCAGGGGAAGCAGCCCCTGAGGCAAGACCTGCTGGAGGAGCCCTGCGCCCCCCGCCTGATAGGCGAGTGCACAGCCAGCAGGGAAGCGAGCCTCCTCGGGGAAGAGGAGGCAGCAAGTCCCCGTCAAGCTGAAATCCCTGCTTACACGAAGCTAAGTGCGACTCCAGTACGGCAGATCTCTAGCTCTGTTCAGAGGCCCGATCTGGCAGAGTTCCTGGCACCAAGATGCTCTGCCATAGGCGAGCCTTGCGCAGACTTGCCTTGCTTTAAGGCTCCCTCCCCAGGAAGGAGCAGGCTGTGTGAGGCTGGAAACGCCACTGGCGCCTTCCTGGCTTCAGCTCTACCCCTGCCTTGCCTTTGCACTTAGGTCCCAAGCGTCCTTGAGGAGGGCTTAGGGGCTGGTGGGTTGCACACTGCCAAGGGCTCCAGCAGTGAAAGCTCTGTCAGAGGGAAGCGAAGGGCAACAGCAGGGCTCCTTCAGCGGTTCCTTGGCCGCCCAGACAAAGCTCCGCACGGAGAGCACCAGGTTCCAAGGGCCCCTGGCTGGGTTTTGCATCCCCACACTCCCAGAGGCTGACTCCGTGGGTGCCTAGAAAGTGTGTGAGAGACGTAGGTTCCCTAGCACTCTCCTCCCCAGCAGAGACATGTGCAGGTGGTTGGGGCCTGATCCTGCGTGTCTGGGTTCCCGCCCACAGCCCAACTCAGGGGAAGCAGCCCCTGAGGCAAGACCTGCTGGAGGAGCCCTGCGCCCCGCCTGATAGGCGAGAGCACAGCCAGCAGTGTAGCGAGCCTCCTCGGGAGAAGAGGAGGCAGCCGAGCCCAGTCAAGAGGAAAGCCCTGCTTGCACGGAGCTAAGTGGGCCTCCAGTACGGCAGAGCTCTAGCTCTGCTCAGAGCCCCGATCTGGCAGAGTTTCTGGCGCGAGGCTGCTCGGCCGGGGGCTCGCCTTGCCCAGACTTGCCTTGCTTTTAGGCTCCCTCCCCCAGGAAGGAGCTGTCTGAGGAGCCTGGGAGACGCCACTGGTGCCTTCCTTGCCTCAGCTCCAATCCTGCCTTGCCTTTGCACATAGGTGCCAGGCGTCCTTGGGGAGGGCTTAGGGGGTGGTGGGTTGCACACTGCCAAGGGCTTCAGCAGTGAGAGCTCTGTCAGAGGGAAGGGAAGGGCAACTGCAGGGCTCCTCCAGCGGTTTCTAGGCCGCCTAGAATCAGCGCCGCACGAGAGCACCAGGCTCCCAGGGCCCCTGGCTGGGGTTTTCAGCCCCGCACACACGGAGGCTGATTCCTTGGGTGCCCAGAAAGTGTATGACAGACGTAGGTTCCCTAGCACTCTCCTCCCCAGCAGAGACATGTGCAGGTGTTTGGGGCCTGATCCTGCGTGTCTGGGTTCCTGCCCACAGCCCCAACTCAGGGGAAGCAGCCCCTGAGGCAAGACCTGCTGGAGGAGCCCTGCGCCCCCGCCTGATAGGCGAGTGCACAGCCAGCAGGGAAGCGAGCCTCCTCGGGGGAAGAGGAGGCAGCCCAGCCCCGTCAAGTTGAAAGCCCTGCTTGCACGGAGCTAAGTGCGCCTCCAGTACGGCAGAGCTCTAGCTCTGCTCAGAGCCCCGATCTGGCAGAGTTCCTGGCGCGAGGCTGCTCTGCCGGGGCTAGCCTTGCCCAGACTTGCCTTGCTTTTAGGCTGCCTCTCCAGGAAGGAGCAGGCAGCAGGAGCCTGGGAGTCGCCACTGGCGCCTTTCTTGCCTCAGCTCCAATCCTGCCTTGCCTTTGCACTTAGGTCCAGTCCTCCTTAAGGAGAGCTTAGGGGCTGGTGGGTTGCACACTGCCAAGGGCTCCAGCAGTGAGAATTCTGTCAGAGGGAAGGGAAGGGCAACTGCAGGGCTCCTCCAGCGGTTGCTTGGCCGCCCAGATTCAGCGCCACGGAGAGCACCAGGCTCCCAGGGCCCCTGGCTGGGGTTTTCAGCCCCGCACACACGGAGGCTGATTCCTTGGGTGCCCAGAAAGTGTATGACAGACGTAGGTTCCCTAGCACTCTCCTCCCCAGCAGAGACATGTGCAGGTGTTTGGGGCCTGATCCTGCGTGTCTGGGTTCCTGCCCACAGCCCCAACTCAGGGGAAGCAGCCCCTGAGGCAAGACCTGCTGGAGGAGCCCTGCGCCCCCCGCCTGATAGGCGAGTGCACAGCCAGCAGGGAAGCGAGCCTCCTCGGGGAAGAGGAGGCAGCAAGTCCCCCCGTCAAGCTGAAATCCCTGCTTGCACGAAGCTAAGTGCGACTCCAGTACGGCAGATCTCTAGCTCTGTTCAGAGCCCGATCTGGCAGAGTTCCTGTGCTCTGCCATAGGCGAGCCTTGCGCAGACTTGCCTTGCTTTAAGGCTCCCTCCCCAGGAAGGAGCAGGCTGTGTGAGGCTCGGAAACGCCACTGGCGCCTTCCTGGCTTCAGCTCTACCCCTGCCTTGCCTTTGCACTTAGGTCCCAAGCGTCCTTGAGGAGGGCTTAGGGGCTGGTGGGTTGCACACTGCCAAGGGCTCCAGCAGTGAAAGCTCTGTCAGAGGGAAGCGAAGGGCAACAGCAGGGCTCCTTCAGCGGTTCTTGGCCGCCCAGACAAAGCTCCGCACGGAGAGCACCAGGTTCCAAGGGCCCCTGGCTGGGTTTTGCATCCCCACACTCCAGAGGCTGACTCCGTGGGTGCCTAGAAAGTGTGTGAGAGACGTAGGTTCCCTAGCACTCTCCTCCCCAGCAGAGACATGTGCAGGTGGTTGGGGCCTATCCTGCGTGTCTGGGTTCCCGCCCACAGCCCAACTCAGGGGAAGCAGCCCCTGAGGCAAGACCTGCTGGAGGAGCCCTGCGCGCCCGCCTGATAGGCGAGAGCACAGCCAGCAGTGTAGCGAGCCTCCTCGGGAGAAGAGGAGGCAGCCGAGCCCAGTCAAGAGGAAAGCCCTGCTTGCACGGAGCTAAGTGGGCCTCCAGTACGGCAGAGCTCTAGCTCTGCTCAGAGCCCCGATCTGGCAGAGTTCTGGCGCGAGGCTGCTCGGCCGGGGCTCGCCTTGCCAGACTTGCCTTGCTTTTAGGCTCCCTCCCCCAGGAAGGAGCTGTCTGAGCGAGCCTGGGAGACGCGCCACTGGTGCCTTCCTTGCCTCAGCTCCAATCCTGCCTTGCCTTTGCACTTAGGTCCAGGCGTCCTTGGGAGGGCTTAGGGGTGGTGGGTTGCACACTGCCAAGGGCTTCAGCAGTGAGAGCTCTGTCAGAGGGAAGGGAAGGGCAACTGCAGGGCTCCTCCAGCGGTTTCTAGGCCGCCTAGAATCAGCGCCGCACGAGAGCACCAGGCTCCCAGGGCCCCTGGCTGGGGTTTTCAGCCCCGCACACACGGAGGCTGATTCCTTGGGTGCCCAGAAAGTGTATGACAGACGTAGGTTCCCTAGCACTCTCCTCCCCAGCAGAGACATGTGCAGGTGTTTGGGGCCTGATCCTGCGTGTCTGGGTTCCTGCCCACAGCCCCAACTCAGGGGAAGCAGCCCCTGAGGCAAGACCTGCTGGAGGAGCCCTGCGCCCCCGCCTGATAGGCGAGTGCACAGCCAGCAGGGAAGCGAGCCTCCTCGGGGGAAGAGGAGGCAGCCCAGCCCGTCAAGTTGAAAGCCCTGCTTGCACGGAGCTAAGTGCGCCTCCAGTACGGCAGAGCTCTAGCTCTGCTCAGAGCCCCGATCTGGCAGAGTTCCTGGCGCGAGGCTGCTCTGCCGGGGCTAGCCTTGCCCAGACTTGCCTTGCTTTTAGGCTGCCTCTCCAGGAAGGAGCAGGCAGCAGGAGCCTGGGAGTCGCCACTGGCGCCTTTCTTGCCTCAGCTCCAATCCTGCCTTGCCTTTGCACTTAGGTCCCAGTCGTCCTTAAGGAGGGCTTAGGGGCTGGTGGGTTGCACACTGCCAAGGGCTCCAGCAGTGAGAATTCTGTCAGAGGGAAGGGAAGGGCAACTGCAGGGCTCCTCCAGCGGTTGCTTGGCCGCCCAGATTCAGCGCCACACGGAGAGCACCAGGCTCCCAGGGCCCCTGGCTGGGGTTTTCAGCCCCGCACACACGGAGGCTGATTCCTTGGGTGCCCAGAAAGTGTATGACAGACGTAGGTTCCCTAGCACTCTCCTCCCCAGCAGAGACATGTGCAGGTGTTTTGGGGCCTGATCCTGCGTGTCTGGGTTCCTGCCCACAGCCCCAACTCAGGGGAAGCAGCCCCTGAGGCAAGACCTGCTGGAGGAGCCCTGCGCCCCCGCCTGATAGGCGAGTGCACAGCCAGCAGGGAAGCGAGCCTCCTCGGGGGAAGAGGAGGCAGCAAGCCCCGTCAAGCTGAAATCCCTGCTTGCACGAAGCTAAGTGCGACTCCAGT